>NC_048576.1:25357062-25449562 GCF_013265735.2 Oncorhynchus mykiss
TTCTGTCCGGTTATGAAAACAGAGTGCTTTCAGAACGGTATGAATGTGAATGGAGACATATGGCCAAGGAGAGCTCGAGGCTTCAAAACACACATGCCAGCAATTCGGAAACATATTTTGAATGTTAAATTTCATTTTATGTTATATCCCATCTGGAACAGTATAAGTTATCTTTTTACGTACAGTTATTTTAAAAAAGGATGACGAACATGATTTGAATTGATTCAAATTCTTCTTTATGTGAGGAGTTGTAGTTTTAGACTACTGCATCACAGTATCCATTATCAATGACCAGGTCAGGATTATTCAGTCTGGACCCCTGCCAGAGGAGATGTATTATACTGCTAAATAAGTCCTATTTTCTTCCAAAACAAAGGTAGCCTATTTCGCCCACAGATATTTTCAGCCATTATTGGATGACCTCTGGCCAAACCCTGTTTGCTGTTTTGATGTAGTAGTTTCAAAGGACAGAATGTCTCGTTGAGGTGAGGGGGGATGAGGCCAGAGAGAGAGAGAAACAGAAGAAAGGGCTGTTGCAGCTCCTCTGGACAAATCTAAGCCTCCTCTGTCGGATATCAAATAATGTCAGCTGTGAGCTCACCTCCACCGTGCCACTTGTTGGTTCATGTCTAGCAGGTGCTTTGTCTTCAGTTGATCGTGTGAGCTATACCTGCCTTTTTCAGCCTTAGATTCAACAGATCCTCTGAGGGAATTTGTCTTTTCCTCAGACTTTAATTCTTTATTTACAGTATTCAGCATCTAAACAGGCAGTGCTTTTTTCATTGTCATAATTTGTTGCACTGATAATACATTGAAATGAAACAACACAGACATCATTCTTTTTTACAACATAGCGTAAACAGCAGGGTAATGCAGGCTTCAGAATAGCCCATATGTGGGTAATCAATTGCTCGGGAATGATTTAACGTCCCCCCCCCCCCAAAAAAAACTGTTTTGATGAGGGCATGCTAAATTGCCTCAAGTGAAATGATGAGGCTTCATTTGGGTATTTGTTGGCAGTGCATTTGACAGTGGTAATAATACTTGTGTGTGTATGAAAACCGTAGGGAGATTGACAGAAAGAAGCAGAAGATTAATCAGTGTATATCAATGCTTCCTACATCGCTCTAAACACACATCAAAACAGTCAAGAAATCAAGCTTTTTGATAGACCATTTTTGTAGCTGTAAAAACCTATCTTAATCTTAAGCTGCCAGTATAGAGTGAGATCTGTGAAGAGAGAGAGTTTACCCAGAAGCTGCAATAATGTATGAAATCCTGTTGGAAGATCTGAACTAAGGATGTAAGCAATTGCCTTCTGCCTGGATCTTACACAATCGCACAGTGAGAAGCCCTCTGAGACCCTGCCGTAAAAAGCTGTAACAGAAGATAAGAGAAGAAAAAATGAGAAGGAATGTATTGCTTTTGGTTTGTTCTCTTTTATTAGTTTGACATACCTAGTTGGAAGATGTTGACTGTAGAGCTTGAGAAATAGCTATTTTTAGAATTTGGGATATGATCCATTAGGGGACAGAGCTATCGATGTGTATGCATTGTCATTTTTACCAGAATTGATACATTATTCTGCATTGATTGAAAAGACTATGCTCTTGTTGATGGATTAGTTGTTATTTCATGGATCTAGAAATGATCCCCCCATTGCAATGAGACTCAGTGATTTATATCCTACTGTTGAGGGGAAATAGTACCTCTGGAGATCAATTATTAACACAAAGAGCAAACTGCTATTCCTATGGAAGTGTGTAAATGGAATAACCTTTAGTTCCAGACATGCTTTAGTGTACTGTTGTAATGTGAAATATTAGGCCTATATTAAATGTAATTCCCACATAAACTTCCAATTGACATGAATACTTCGACAGAATGAAAACAATCTGTAGAATGTACCCCCCCCCCTTTGGCAAACCTCTCAAAAGAACCATTCATTTCCTAGGCTGTGACCTAAATAAAGGTTTGCTTCTACAAGCTTTATCAACAGATCCCATACTAAGTCATCATTACCTAACACAGCTACACTGGTCATCTGGACAAATGACTGCATTATCTTCTGATTGTATGCAGAATAATTATTTGTCAAGTTCAAAATCCATTGTGGATTCGATTGACATGCTGCAACGCTAAACTGTACCACCTTCACTGCTACTCTATTTAAAAGTTGAACTGTAGCAGAAATGCATGTTGACGTCTTCAAATGAAAAAACAGACCCATATCCAGCTGTGTTGATATTCAGGGACTGGTGTGTAGGTTGGAAAGGTAAGACACCACCAAGTATGACAGCTTTGATATTCAAAGCGTATGCCTATAGTGTTGTCTTTGCACAAATATGCCCAGCTCCGCTGTGTATTGGAGGTTGAATTGGTTATGCCTGAGGCTAATTGCTAAAACGAATCATTACATGGAATTCATTATGAGTAGGGTTGCCATACCCAGGTGTTATTGAATTCATCTCTCAAATTGACCTGATTTAGAAAGATGGCTAACAATCATAACGCCGCAAGATAGAAATAGGACAGAGAAATATGTTCCTGCTTCGTTCTCACATGTTCCTCTTTCTCATTTGACTACAAACACGTAACAGGTGAAATGAAAGCTACGGTTGGCTGATCTTCCCAGATGGTAACCTTTGTCTCTGTTTCCAACTGAATCATCAATTGCATTCATTATTGAGGAATGTTTTTTTTTTCTTTTAAAAAAAAAATTCTTAGGAATATGTGATATTAGTGTTGTCTGTGAGATGTAGAGGGTTTATAGGAGGACTATGTTTTTTCCAGCTAATGTGACAGGTTCTCCTCCAGCACAGTTCACCACTTACTCCATCTTTTTGGCTTCTTTTTGTAAATTGAGAGAGAAATCTCAGGCCTACAACTGAGACAGTCTTGATCTTTATGATGATGCTGTGGTTGATTACATACAACCTGTAGGTATGCAAGTCTTTAAAATCCTCACAGAGAAATATGCCGCAACGTAAAGGGTTTGCACTGCTGAACACAAAGTCATTTTCTGCAAGAGAACAATTTCCATCTGTTGCCGTTCCCCCTTCAATAGGTCTGCTTGGATGAGATTGTTTGAAACTTCTCTTTTAAGAGCCTGGTATTAAAGTCAGGAGAAGGCAGCATGACATTGATGCATGAAATAGTTTATTTTCATTCTGAATGCAAGATTGATAAGGCTGCAACCGCACGCCTCAATACCAGTTAAACAGAGGAAGAAAAACATTTTTTCCGAGACGACAAGGCAAAGACAGAGAAACAGGTTGATCTGATGCACCTTCCTGCTTATTTCAGAATATCTGGAGTTATTGTCACAGGCCTCAGACTCCTATTTCCAACCCTGAAATAATAATTTCCTCCAAACATTCCAAGGCACTGTTCCCATTTTGTGATCTCTCAGCATCTCTCAGCATCAAAAGGATGGCACGTATTTTGAAGTTTTAGGAATGTTGTTGTCACTTTGGAGAAACATTATCATTCTATCTCTGTTACTACAATTGTCTGAATGTTGATGCACAATTGACCATTTCTTAACACATTCCTTTATGTTTCTATCTTTCACAGATTGATCCTAAGGTTGCCTTCCCCCGACGCGCTCAACCCAAGGTAAGAGCAAACCACCTCACTTACTGTTAGTGCTGCTAACTGACCAGTCAGACTCTTTCTCTAAAGCGCTTGTCTTTATTAGCAACAGGACTCATTTCATTTAGGAAAAAGCACTCCAAAGGCACTTGTGCTATGAGCTTGGGAGCACTTCCAGCACAGTTCAATGTGTTTCTAGACTAATCATAGTATGATGACTATTTGTGAGTTTATAATTACATAGCAGAAGAGATGATTATGCTTGTGTTACTATTAAGGAGAAAAACATGGTCAGCAGTCTCCTTTGGAGACTTCCCCTATGCTGATCCCAATTTGACCAAAACCAAGCAATTATAATAGAGAGGTGATATTTGACATGGAGGTAACTTGTTAATGATGGGAGTATCATCTTTCATAATGGCTTAATCGTGGCTCGGTCACTGGTCGTTTGCGTGTGCTACACACACTTGCTTGTGCCACACACAGACACTCTGTTTGGGGAGGTGGTGTTGGTAATCATGGTGTAGCTGCAGTGTTGAGAAGTGTCTTCTTCATCCCCTCTGACAGGCTTTGGGTTAGAGGGGAGCATCTTTAGGCCAATGTAGTGCTCCTCACATTAGACCTTTTAGACCTGAAATGGGTGGAGATCGATATGGGAGTTTTCTCCTTCCCACCGGCTCACAGGGAGGTGTTGTTACTGAGCGGTTCTGGTTTCAAATGGGGAATTGGCAGTGAAAGCTTTCAAAGCCAGAGCACATGGTGTCTTAAGGGTATGGGCATATGGAGAAACTACCAGGTCTCCTTTTTTTCACTCCCTCATTTGCCTGTTTGTCGCTTTAACCTTTTCTCTTCCTCAGCTTGTCCCTGAAGATCTAAAATACATCAAAAACAACCAACCAAATGTTTTGCCTTCAGATTTTGGGATTTCAGTTAAAAGGAAAGCAACCTCCTTCCTGGAAGGCATAGGTGTTGTGCTTATTCATTTATACATTTCACGACAGTATGCTCTGTTTAGCTGGGACCAACATGTAAGAGAACAGAATCACTCAGAAATACATCATTTTTTTCACAGTGTCATTCTCCTGCTCTTGTTATATCAATGGAAGAAAAGAATGACACCTCAACAGAATTGGTACAGTAGTACAGAAGAACCTGTCGTTGAGATGTTTTAGTCAGGCTGTAGGGCAAGCTCATTAGAGGAGAAAGAGGTTTTTATTTGTAGTATTAAGAGAATGTGGATTTCAAAGGATCTCAGAGCAATAGGATTAAGGCTGATAGATTAGCATGGCATGGCTTTCTCCTTCATGTTCAATTGATTTAAGGCCTTTATAAGCAGTCTGGGTCTGAGGTTGCCATTTAGAAAACACTCTGTTTTTGAATATGTCATTGTTTCTTCCTCCTCCTCTTCAGCCTTGCTGCTTGTTGCTGTTGTTTAAGAGGCCTGTCCCCAGTGAGAGATGGGGTTCATTGGGGTAGCTGCTAGGGCAGGCTGCAGGTGCATCCGTGGCGCTGGTTTGGGGAACAAAAAATGTTAAGAGACCTATCGGCTTTGGGTTCCTCATGGGCTCACACCTCACTCTACCCTCCATCTATCATGCACTGTAGAATACTTTGTTAACAGCACTGTGTTACTGTGTCTTAGGGATTGTACATTTTGTAGAGAAGGTCTTACATAGCCTACTTTAACCTGCGTCTACCCAGGTACTTCCAACATTGGTCTTAGTGCTGCCATCATAATTTAGCCAGTTTCCTATATCCAAGTTTCCAATACCATTCAGTGTATGAATCTAGGGGATCCAATTATGTTATAATCGTCCTACCTGGCCTCATAGGGATCTGCTCTTGTCTTGTGCCTATAGATCTGCCGGACTGTGTAGCCCCTATAGATCTGCCGGACTGTGTAGCCCCTATAGATCTGCCGGACTGTGTAGCCCCTATAGATCTGCCGGACTGTGTAGCCCCTATAGATCTGAAGGACTGTGTAGCCCTTATAGATCTGCCGGACTGTGTAGCCCCTATAGATCTGCCGGACTGTGTAGCCCCTATAGATCTGCCGGACTGTGTAGCCCCTATAGATCTGCCGGACTGTGTAGCCCCTATAGATCTGCAGGACTGTGTAGCCCCTATAGATCTGCCGGACTGTGTAGCCCCTATAGATCTGCCGGACTGTGTAGCCCCTATAGATCTGCCGGACTGTGTAGCCCCTATAGATCTGCCGGACTGTGTAGCCCCTATAGATCTGTCGGACTGTGTATCCCCTATAGATCTGCCGGACTGTGTAGCCCCTATAGATCTGACGGACTGTGTAGCCCCTATAGATCTGACGGACTGTGTAGCCCCTATAGATCTGACAGACTGTGTAGCCCCTATAGATCTGACGGACTGTGTAGCCCCTATAGATCTGCCGGACTGTGTAGCCCCTATAGATCTGCAGGACTGTGTAGCCCCTATTGATCTGCAGGACTGTGTAGCCCCTATAGTCATTTAGCAGCTGCAGGTCTAATTCGTTGACGCCCCTCTAAAAAACATGATCATAAAACAAATCTATGCTTTTCTGGATGGTAAAACGTTTTCAGTGTAAACTTAAATGACTAAAACCAGGTATAAAGTATATAGAAAAGATAAATGAACTATGTATTCATACGATCCTCGTTGAGAACTAACAACGACCAAAATAAAAACTAGACAGTCAGGGAGAATCTAAAATTAATGTTATGGCATGGGGCTACCATTTGATTTTTGAGTCACTCAGATTGCATAAGAACACTGAATAAACCATGGCCAAATGTGTTGAATTTCAGGAAATTAGAAGATGAATAACAAAGTGTGAGGGATGGGCCTGGAGAAATGTAACCTCTCTCAAATTTATAGACAGAGCTATGGATGGAAGGACTGACCATCCATGATATCAAAATAATAGTTCTAACCATGGTTGTTTCTACACGGTTTGTTTACATTTGCATTGTTTACAAACATTGGTGTAAAACAAACTTATATTTTGGTACGACAGTTGAACCAAGCTTACGAGGCATTTTATAAGTTATATTCTTCAAGAATCAATGGATACAGATAATTAATTTATAGGTCCAAAAATGGATGTAGCAACTGCAGATTGCCCCTTTAAAACAGACATTATTCTCTCAGCCCCATCCATGACAAAATGTGTTGACCCCCTCATGGAAAACTTGGATCTGTACAGTGTGATGTCTGTGTGAGGTGAATGGAGGAGGACAGGTGCTGTTTCTCTCTTCTCCTCCTTTGTGGAGCTGTTGTCTTTGTGTTTTTACTGGAACATGAAAACTGTGGGCTGATGTCTGCCTGCTGTGTTTAGAAACCAAAGTGATAGTTGCTGCCCACATCACTAGAGATTGGTTTCTCAGCAGCTCGTTTCGTTACCGATACCGTCGCTGACACTGTTGTTGTTGTTTTTCGCACGGCGGAATCACAGACAATCATAGCGCGTCCCAACATGATTTTAATTGCCGGTGGGACTGCGGCCACTTTGCTGGGAGATGAGCTCTGATGACTTGTTATGGAAATGAAAGGAAGGAGCTGGGCCACTCAGAGACGGCGAGCAGCGTAAATAACCCCTTCCTGCCCGCCCGGCTATCTCACCAGGGGCTGTTTGCCTCATTAGGCTTCACTAGCAGCCACTAGTCGCCACATCAATGGCAGTCATTGGGCTGCACTGATGAGATGAGCCTCTGTAGTGTACACAAATAGATATGTTCTGGATGTATTGAACAGTGGGAGCTAGACTGAATGAACTAAAAAGGAGTAGGTCTGTTTACTTGGCTTGACAATCACAAAGTTTTCAGAGTTTTATTTGGTGCTGCTTTACAGTATATGTAGATTTTAATAAGGGAGACGGAGTAACCTCCAAATGTTGTCTGCAGCTAACTAAGCGTACCGTAGTAGGCCTGAGTGGAAATAGATCTGGGTTATCAGTCATAAATACCATCAAAGCAGTGGCCCAGATTTCCCTGTGTGTGTCAGCTGTGTGCTCTGCCTGCCTCTCTCTCTCCCTACTGCTGAGGGACTGCTGCGGCTGCTGGTAGTGTAGAGGGTAGGGGGAGGCATGGCTGGAGTTGATACTCTCTGGAGGGGCTAGAATAGATGCACTCTAACACACCATTCTCCCTCTTCCTCATCTGGTACTGGTCCCACACCTCTTTCTCTTTCTTTCTTTTCTTGTTGTGTGCTTCATTTTTTGAGCTGGAGAAAAGCTCCCAGGTGTCCCATAGTGCTGGAGCTGGGGACAAATGTGTTGCTGAGGGAGAAAACTCCTCGCCAGGTTTTTAATGAAGTACAAAGGTGACGCTGTGTGAAGTACAGACAGAACCCCCCACTCCCCTAACATATAGACACACATGTTATGTTCATCTATCCTCGGGGGGGACCTCAAATGTATTTCAGTTCAAAATCATATTTTCCCTCACCCTTACAATAACCCTTACCATAACCTTAACCCGTAACCCAAACCCTAAACCTAACTCCTAACCGTAACCACTAACCCCTTCCCTAACCCCTTCCCTAACCCTAACCACTAACCCCTTCCCTAACCCTAAACCTAACTCCTAACCCTAACCACTAACCCCTTCCCCTTCCCTAACCCTAAACCTAACCCCTAAGCTTAAATAACCTTTGTCCTCATGGGGAAATATCCCCACGAGGGAGAATTTTCCTTCTTTACTATCCTTGTGGGGACTTTGGGGGATTTTTAGGTCCCCACAAGGATAGAAGAATCACACACACACACACACACACACACACACACACACACACACACACACACACACACACACACACACACACACACACACACACACACACACACACACACACACACACACACACACACACACACACACCATAGGGAATGCTTTCCAAAGAAGAAAGACCCAGGAGTGCAGTTCTCTACTCCAATGCCCATTTAAGAAACCTGCTCAAGGGCTGTTCTCCGACATGCTCTACATTCTTACTTACAGTGCCTTTAGAAAGTATTCACACCCCTTGACTTTTTCCACATTTTGTTGAGTTACAAATTGGGATTAATATATATCTATTTTTTTACGATCTACACAAAATACTCGGTAATGTCAAAGTGGAAGAAAAATTCTAACATTTAAGATGAATGAAAAATAAAAGGCTAATATATCTTGATTAAATAAGTAATCATCCCCCTGAGTCAATACGTGTTAGAATCATCTTTGGCAGTGATTCCAGCTGTAAGTCTTTCTGGGTAAGTCTCTAATAGCTTGGCACACATGGATTGTACAATATTTGTCCATTATTATTTTTTAAACTCTTCAAACTCTGTCAAGTTGGTTGTTGATCATTGCTAGACAGATATTTCCAGGTCTTGCCATAGATTTTCAAGCAGATTTAAGTCAAAACTGTAACTCGCCACTCAGGAACATTCAATGTTGTCTTGGTAAGCAACTCCAGTTTGTCTCCCAGTGTCTGTTGGAAAGCAGACTGAACCATGTTTTCCTCTAGGATTTTGCCATTGCTTAGCGCTATTATTTTTATCCTAAAACAACTCCATAGTCCTGCCGATGACGAGCATACCCATAACATGATGCAGACATCACCATGCTTGACATTATGAAGAGTGGCATTCAGTGATGTGTTGTATTGGATTTTCCCCAAACATAATGTATACAAAAATAAACAGTTGTACTTTTAGTGCCTTATCCTCATCCTTACAGGATGCATGTTTTGGAATATTTTTTTTCTGAAAAACTTCCTTCTTTTCACTGTCATTTAGGTTAGTATTAGAGGTCAACCAATTATGATTTTTCAACGCCGATACCGATTATTGGAGGACCATAAAAGCCGATACCGATTAATCTGACAATTTTTTTTAAATTTGATTTATTTGTAATAATGGCAATTACAACAATACTGAATGAACACTTATTTTAACTTAATATAATACATAAATAAAATCTATTTAGCCTCAAGTAAATAATGAAACATGTTCAATTTGGTTTAAATAATGCAAAAACAAAGTGTTGGAGAAGAAAGTAAAAGTGCAATATGTTCCATGTCAAATATGTGCCATGTGAGAAAGCTAACGTTTCAGTTCCTTGCTCAGAACATGAAAAGCTGGTGGTTCCTTTTAACATCAATATTCCCAGGTAATAAGTTTTAGGTTGTAGTTATTATATGAATTATAGGACTATTTCCCTCTATACCATTTGTATTTCATTAACCTTTGACTATTGGATGTTCTTGTAGGCACTTTAGTATTGCCAGTGTAACAGTATAGCTTCCGTCCCTCTCCTCGCTCCTCCCTGGGCTCGAACCAGCAACACAACGACAATTAGCGTGCTAACTAGCTAGCCATTTCACTTCGGTTACACGAGCCTCATCTCGGGAGTTGATTGGCTTGAAGTCATAAACAGCGCAATGCTTGACGCACAACGAAGAGCTGCTGGCAAAACGCACTAAAGTGCTGTTTGAATGAATGTTTACGCGCCTGCGTCTGCCTACCACCGCTCAGTCAGATACTTGTATGCTCAGTCAGATTATATGCAACGCAGGACACGCTAGATACTATCTAGTAATATCATCAACCATATGTAGTTAACTAGTGATTATGATTGATTGTTTTTTATAAGATAAGTTTAATGCTAGCTAGCAACTTACCTTGGCTTACTGCAATCGTATAACAGGCAGCCTCCTTGTGGAGTGCAACGAGAAAGAGGCAGGTCGTTATTGCGTTGGACTAGTTAAGGTTGCAAGATTGGATCCCCCGAGCTGACAAGGTGAAAATCTGTCGTTCTGCCCCTGAACAAGGCAGTTAACCCACTGTTCCTAAGCCGTCATTGAAAATAAGAATGTGTTCTTAACTGACTTGCCTAGTTAAATAAAAATATTTAAAAATAAATAAATAAATCTGCAAAATCGGCTCCCAAAAATACAGTTTTCCGATTGCAATGAAAACTTGAAATCGGCCCTAATTAATTGGCCTTTCCGCTTAATTGGTCAACCTTTAATTGATACACCATCCAAAGCGTAATTATGTCACGCCCTAATCAGTTTCACCTGTCCTTGCACTTGTCTCCACCCCCTCCAGGTGTCGCCCATCTTCCCCTTTTCCCCTGGGTACTTATACCTGTGTTCTCTGTTTGTCTGTTGCCAGTTCGTCTTGTTTGTCAAGTCAACCATCGTTTTGTTTCTCAGCTCCTGTTTTTCTCCTGTCTCTCTTTTCTCGTCCTCCTGGTTTTGACCATTGCCTGTCCTTACTCTGGGCCCGCATGCCTGCCGTCCAGTGCCTTTGCCCCTACTCTGGATTACCGGCCCCTGCCTGCCTTGACCTGTCGTTTGCCTGCCCTTGTTGTTGTAATAAACATTGTTACTTCAACACAGTCTGCATTTGGGTCTTACCTGAAACGTGACAAATGAACAACTTCACCATGCGCAAAGGGATATTTACTGTCTGTTTTTTTAAGTTGTACCCATCTATCAATATGTGCCCTTTGCAAGGCATTTGTGGTTGAATTTGTGGTTGAAATTCACTACTCGACTGAGGGACCTTACAGATAATTGTATGTTTGGGGTAGAGAGATGAGGTAGTCATTCAAAAATCATGTTAACCACTAGTCCATGCAAATTATTGTGATTATGCAAATTTGACTCCTGAACCTTTTCAGGCTTGCCACGATAAAGAGGTTGAATACTTATTGACTGAAGACATTTCAGCTTTTCATATTTTATTAATTTATAAATTTAAATTCAGGCTGTAACAACAAAATGTGGAAAAAGTCAAGGGGTGTGAATACTTTCTGAAGGTGCTGTACTTTTCTCTTTCCCCCTCTGTCTCTCACCCCTCCTTCCATCTCCTACGCTTTGTTCACTCTTGGCAGCCTCTCAGAACCTGGTGAATCCGCTGTTACGCCTCACTCAGTTATGTTGTTTGTCTTTAGGTGATTATTTCAGTATCGTCATCTACATCATCTCAGAATGATTTTCATTTCAACTGACACAGCTGACTGCTGGGAATATGAAACCATGGCTGCCAGCTACTCTAAATGTCCATATGAGTTTATTAAAAGAACTAGATTCCCTGTTCAAACTCAGTCGTGCACCACTGCCAGAGTTTGAAAGAATATTGAAGGACAAAAGTATTTTATATATAACATAATACTTTTTATAAACTAGGTGGTTCGAGCCCTGAATGCTGATTGGCTGAAAGCCGTGGTATATCAGACCGTATACTGTACCATGGGCATGACAAAACATTTATTTTTACTGTTCTAATTACGTTGGTAACCAGTTTATAATAGCAATAAGGCACCTCAGGGGTGGTATATGGCCAATATACCACGGCTAAGGGCTGTGTCCAGGCACTCCGCGTTGCATCTTGTCTAAGAACAGACCTTAGCTGTGGTATATTGGCCATACACCACATCCCCTCGGGCCTTATTGCTTAAATATAGAACAGAATACTTAATATAGCACATATCTCTATGTACAGTATATCTCTATCTTACGTGTTATCACATTGGATGATAGTAGGTCATCTTTCCATTTCTCTGAGACTGGAGACAAGCATTTACAGACAGCAACACAACCTCACTATTTCTAATGGAAAACATACCCTATGTGTGTTTCTGTTTTCCCTCAAAATGAATGCACTTCTGAAATGGGTTTTTACAACTGACAGGAAGTGCATTGACTTTTCACTGAAAACAAGAAACAATCCGATAGCTGGCAAAGTTAACTTGGATCAGGGTGAGGGAAAAGTCGATCAATCAGTGTTCCGTTGATGGGATTTCTTTATCGTCACCTCCCTCTCACCTCCTGGCGAAAAAGGTTTGTAGCCGACACAAACAAACCGTCCAGATGGAGGGAGACACAGAGAGGTGTTTTCTCCCTGTGGTAATGGATGTGGTAGAGTGTCAGGAGATGTGTTTAAATCCCTGACCCTACTCTGTTCCAGCTTTGAACGGCCTCAATAAACTGGTCCAGACAAGAATGAGGCCAAAGCCCAGGCATATGAATGACTGTTTGTTGAATGGTCAGACAGAAAGACATTCAGAAGAGACTCAGTCTGTCAAAGGACGTCTTAGTAATTGATACTGTTTTCTCTTCTACACATTGTCATTATACAATGTATCATGTCTGTCTGTCTGTCTGTCTGTCTGTGTGTGAGAGTGTGAGTCTGTCTGTCTGTCTGTCTGTCTGTCTGTCTGTCTGTCTGTCTGTCTGTCTGTCTGTGTGTGAGAGTGTGAGTCTGTCTGTCTGTCTGTCTGTCTGTCTGTCTGTCTGTCTGTCTGTCTGTCTGTCTGTCTGTCTGTCTGTCTGTCTGTCTGTCTGTGTGTGTGTGTGTGTGTGTGTGTGTGTGTGTGTGTGTGTGTGTGTGTGTGTGTGTGTGTGTGTGTGTGTGTGTGTGTGTGTGTGTGTGTGTGTGTGTGTGTGTGTGAGAGTGTGAGTGAGCATACATTGCATACAATATGCTTGTCTTTGTGTTTAGCCTATGTGTGCCATACAGTAATATGCATGTTCTCTCTGTGTCATGCCTGTGACTGTGCTGCTGGCTCCTGAGTGCTGGTCCCTCTCCCCACCTCTCCTCTCCCTGTTCTCTTTGCTGTTGGTCGAGGGTAATTAGGTTTGGTGGGGGGTTCAGGGCCGTGTTCTGTACTTATCAATGGCAGCAGGCCTGCAGTGGACAGCAGGGAGGGGAAGGATGGAGGGATGGAGGGATGGAGGGAAGGAGGGCAGGGAGGACAGAGGGCTGCTGCAGCCTGGCCCTGCTAAACCTGATGCTGACTGACAGTAATGAGGAGACCCAGGCCAGCCAGCCAGGAGGGAGGGCTATGTCCCCCTCCACACAACTCAACCCCCTCATCACGACTAACACAGCTCCTATCAGATCCCTCTTTTTATATGACAAATGCTCGCACGCACACATTGAAGGAGCAGCCCCACCCCACCGCAACCTTTCCCCAACTCTGTTCACCTGCCTTGGAAAATATTCAACTCTGACCGAATGGTAGATTTGCGCTTTTAGTTCATCTACACTTAGATTTCAGATGATGGCAAATGTACATGTTATGACACCACTGATACATAGTTATAACCTTGCTGTTCTGCAGTGTGTTATTTTTGCCCTCACATTGCCAATGAATTACGCAGAGCAGGCCCCAGCGCCAGTGTCTCGTACAGCATTGTGGGAGATGGAGTGGGGGGTAGATTAGTTTCAGTGTCGGGGACAGACAGGAGGAGCCAGATGGAATCTGGGAGCTGAGACAGCGTTCTGTTCTGCAGTGAGGAGAGTAGCCTACCGGGACAGGGACAGGCCAGAGCTCACCCAGTCTGTCTCTGGTCAGAGAGCACCACATTCCTGGAGGCCTGAACCCGCTGTGGCCTCTCCCTGTCCTGGCACGGAGCCTCTGGTCTGGGGCACGGGACGGTCAGGGGAGGGCATGAGGGGCGATGCACTCTCTGCTTCTGACACACAGCAATAAACAATCTCACAGACGCAACAAACAAGTAGATATTTGTCATCCCCTGTCTTGGGCTTGACTTTTGTTATGATCGTTTTTGAGAAGGGGGTGGGTGGGTATTTTGTCACACCTGATGACTAGGCACAGCTGTGCCGCCAGTAATTATCAATTTTCTGCTACACTTGTCTCAAGAAGTGATTTAAGTCCTTCGTAGAGGGAAATCTCTACTGCTCCAATCCTACCCAGACACACAACACTGCTCCCCACGACCATTTAAAATAAATGCAGCATTAAAGTTGTGAAGTAAAGGCTAGGACTGTATTTCTAATGCAGAATGCATTAGAGAAGATTTGAATAATCTTAAGAAGGCCTAGCGGTATGGTCTGCCTAGCATGTTTCTTCTGCAGTGACCTTCATGTCTGACCTTGACTCTTATCTCTTTCCATTTGTATTCCAAGTGGTTTCCCCTCATGTAAATAACAAATACCACACCATAGGACTTCATCTAAACAATGTTTTGGGCGTAGTGTTAGTCAGAGATAAATGTACAGGACCTAGGATGGATTTTCCTCTGGTTTCTGGCTGATCTAATGCTGAGTGCCTGCCAGACCTATTAGAGCTCCTTTGGAAGAGTGGACAATTATCTCGGTTTACCCATGGGTTCACTCTCCAAGCTTCTGTAGGCTGTAGCTGTGGCTGTAGCTATTGTTGTAGATATGACTGTAACTAAGGCTGTAGGCTGTAGCTATGGCTGTAACTGAGGCTGTAGATATGACTGTAACTGAGGCTGTAGGCTGTAGCTGTGGCTGTAGCTATGGTTGTAGATATGACTGTAACTGAGGCTGTAGGCTGTAGCTATGGCTGTAACTGAGGCTGTAGATATGACTGTAACTGAGGCTGTAGGCTGTAGCTGTGGCTGTAGCTATGGTTGTAGATATGACTGTAACTGAGGCTGTAGGCTGTAGCTGTGGCTGTAGCTATGGCTGTAACTGAGGCTGTAGATATGACTGTAACTGAGGCTGTAGGCTGTAGCTGTGGCTGTAGGCTGTAGCTATGGCTGTAACTGAGGCTGTAGATATGACTGTAACTGAGGCTGTAGGCTGTAGCTATGGCTGTAACTGAGGCTGTAGATATGACTGTAACTGAGGCTGTAGGCTGTAGCTATGGCTGTAACTGAGGCTGTAGATATGACTGTAACTGAGGCTGTAGCTGTGGCTATGGTTGTAGCTGAGGCTGTAGATATGACTGTAACTGAGGCTGTAGCTGTGGCTATGGCTGTAGCTGTGGCTGTAGCTATGGTTGTAGCTATGGTGTAGCTGAGGCTGTAGATATGACTGTAACTGAGGCTGTAGGCTGTAGCTATGGCTGTAGCTATGGTTGTAGCTGAGGCTGTAGATATGACTGTAACTGAGGCTGTAGGCTGTAGCTGTGGCTATGGCTGTAGCTATGGTGTAGCTGAGGCTGTAGATATGACTGTAACTGAGGCTGTAGGCTGTAGCTATGGCTGTAGCTCTGGTGTAGCTGAGGCTGTAGATATGACTGTAGCTGTAGGCTGTAGCTATGGCTGTAGCTCTGGTGTAGCTGAGGCTGTAGATATGACTGTAGCTGTAGGCTGTAGCTATGGCTGTAGCTCTGGTGTAGCTGTGGCTGTAGATATGGCTGTAGCTATGACTGTAGATATGACTGTAGCTGTGGTTGTAGCTGTAGCTATGGCTGTAGATATGACTGTAGCTGTGGTTGTAGCTGTAGTTATGGCTGTAGATATGACTGTAGCTGTGGCTGTAGATATGACTGTAGCCTTAGTTATGGCTTTAGCTGTGGCTGTAGATATGACCGTAGCTGTGGCTGTAGATATGACTGTAGCTGTGGATGTAGCTGTGGTTGTAGCTGTGGCTATAGCTGTAGATATGACTGTAGCTGTGGCTGTAGCTATGGCTGTAGATATGACTGTAGCTGTGGATGTAGCTGTGGTTGTAGCTGTGGCTATGGCTGTAGATATGACTGTAGCTGTGACTGTAGCTGTGGTTGTAGCTGTAGTTATGGCTGTAGATATGACTGTAGCTGTGGCTGTGGCTGTAGATATGACTGTAGCTGTGGCTGTAGCCGTGGCTGTAGATATGACTGTAGCTGTGGTTGTAGCTGTAGCTATGGCTGTAGATATGACTGTAGCTGTGGTTGTAGCTGTAGCTGTGGCTGTAGATATGACTGTGGCTGTGGCTGTAGCCCTGGCTGTAAATATGACTGTGGCTGAAGATATGACTGTAGCTGTGCCTGTAGCTGTGGTTGTAGCTGTAGCTATGGCTGTGGATAGGACTGTGGCTGTGACTGTGGTTGCAGCTGTTGATATGACTGTAGCTGTGGCTGTAGATATGACTGTAGCTGTGGCTGTAGATATGACTGTAGCTGTGGCTGTAGATATGACTGTAGCTGTGGCTGTAGATATGACTGTAGCTGTGGCTGTAGACATGACTGTAGCTGTGGCTGTAGATGTGACTGTAGCTGTGGCTGTAGATATGACTGTAGCTGTAGCTGTAGATATGACTGTAGCTGTACCTGTACAGGCCGCTAGGACTGTGGTGCTGTATTGCAGGATCCAAGTTGTCATGGTTCTAAGAGCTCACTATTCCCTCTATACAGAAGCAACTCATTCTCATCCTTGTAACCAATATCTGTCAATACAATGGGCAGAATTCTGTGTCAATTAAAGATTGATACATAGATTGATACATTATTTCATTGGATGACAGTTTGAATTGCATATGTAGTTGTATGATTTGACTTTTTATTCTTTGATAAATCCTCCATATGGAACTGTTTCTCTACCTGTAAATTACACTTTGAATAACCTCGAAGTTGTGTGTCTCAATAGAGAATGAAGTCAGTATGAATTTTCATCCCATCCACATATAAATATTAGTACAGTCGAGTTGTGATGTTTTATGGTGGCACCGTGGCACCGTGTCATTTTTAGCCTCAGCAATCTTAAGCTTTTGAAACATTAAAAGCGCAGTGCAGTCAAACACGTGATTTACCTGTTTTAGATATATTTCCACTCTATGAGGTTGGAATAATACTGTAAATTGTGAAAATTATGATAATGCCCTTGTAGTGTAAGAGCTGTTTGAAAAGGTACAGTAAGGTACTTAATTGTTATCCAGAAATGATTTGATATCGAGGTAAAAATGGCTGCATTGGACCTTTAAGGTATGCCTATTGCTGTAATATTTAACAGAGCTGTCTGCTGACACAACATGGAAGAGCTCTCTCTCTGTCTCTCTGTCTCTCTGTCTCTCTGTCTCTCTCTCTCTCTCTCTCTCTCTCTCTCTCTCTCTCTCTCTCTCTCTGTCTCTCTCTCTCTCTCTCTCTCTCTCTCTCTCTCGCTCTCTGTCTGTCTCTCTCTCTCTCTCTGTCTCTCTCTCTCTCTCTCTCTATCTCTCTCTGTCTCTCTCTCTCTCTCTCTCTCTCTGCTTGCTGAAACAGCTGAGCTGCCATTGAGTCCCTGGCTGAACCCCAGTGATGCCGCTTAGAGGAACACAACCGCTGGAGGGGGAACGCGTAACTCTTTTAGAGCATTTGCATCGCATGTAAATCCATCATCCCAACAGCAGGCAATTCCCAAGAGGGTCCAAATTGGCCAAACTAAACAAATGAATGGGATAAAGTAAACCTGTGGTTGACATTGTAGCCACTGCTACCAGAGGGCTATGGGTGCAGCGTGGAGGATGGAAGGGGAGGAGGGGGATGTGGGATAGGAGGGGTGAGAGGGAAGCTCATGCCCTCCAGTGTTGTGATCTTCAGAGATACCGTAGGTTGACTTGTCCATGAAGTAGTCCTGACCTGTTATGTCCTTGCCCTTGTAGCGGATGACCTTGTTCTACAGCCTCAGTGGCCTGTATATGTGTGTGTGCTTGCGTGTGTGTGTGCACATCTTCTCTCCTTCCCTCCTGTCCTCTCGCTCCTGTCCCCTCTCTCCTCCATCTCCTGTCCTCTCTCTCCTCTCTCTCCTGTCCTCTCTCTCCTCCGTCTCCTGTCCTCTCTCTCCTCCCTCTCCTGTCCTCTCTCTCCTCCGTCTCCTGTCCTCTCTCTCCTCCCTCTCCTGTCCTCTTTCTCCTCTGTCTCCTGTCCTCTCTCTCCTCCCTCTCCTGTCCTCTCTCTCCTCCCTCTCCTGTCCTCTCTCTCCTCCCTCTCCTGTTCTCTCTGTCCTCTCTCTCCTCCCTCTCCTGTCCTCTCTGTCCTCTCTCTCCTCCCTCCCTCTCCTGTCCTCTCTCCTCCCTCTCCTGTCCTCTCTGTCCTCTCTCTCCTCCCTCTCCTGTCCTCTCTCCTCCCTCTCCTGTCCTCTCTCTCCTCCATCTCCTGTCATCCCTCTCCTGTCCTCTCTGTCCTCTCTCTCCTCCCTCTCCTGTCCTCTCTCTCCTCCGTCTCCTGTCCTCTCTCTCCTCCCTCTCCTGTCCTCTTTCTCCTCCGTCTCCTCTCCTCCCTCTCCTCCCTCCTGTCCTCTCTCTCCTCCCTCTCCTGTCCTCTCTGTCCTCTCTCTCCTCCCTCTCCTGTCCTCTCTCCTCCCTTCCTGTACTCCCTCCTATCCCTCCCTCTCCTCCCTCTCCTGTCCTCTCTGTCCTCTCTCTCCTCCCTCTCCTGTCCTCTCTCTCCTGTCCTCACTCTCCTGTCCTCTCTCTCCTGTTCTCTCTCTCCTGTCCTCTCTCTCCTGTTCTCTCTCTCCTGTCCTCTCTCTCCTGTCCTCTCTCTCCTGTCCTCACTCTCCTGTCCTCTCTTTCCTCTCTCCTGTCCTCTCTCTCCTGTTCTCTCTCTCCTGTCCTCTCTCTCCTGTCCTCTCTCTCCTGTCCTCTCTTTCCTCTCTCCTGTCCTCTCTCTCCTGTCCTCTTTCTCCTGTCCTCTCTCTCCTGTTCTATCTCTCCTGTTCTCTCTCACCTGTCCTCTCTCTCCTGTCCTCTCTCTCCTGTTCTCTCTCTCCTGTCCTCTCTCTCCTGTCCTCTCTCTCCTCCCTCTCCTTCTGCTTCTTCTTTCCTCTCCCCTTTATTGAAATTCATATCTCTTTCTCCTTCATGCATCTTGCTGATGTTCAGGTTTCTGTGTGTGTGTGTGTGTGTGTGTCTGTGTGTGTGTTGTTTTGAGCCTGGCCGAGATATATGTGGGGCTGTAGCTGTACAGGCCACTAGGACTGCAGTGCTGTATTCCAGGATCCAAGTTGTCATGGCTCTAAGAGCTCGATCTTCCCTCTATACACTCTTAGAAAAAAGGGTTCCAAAAGGCTTCTACAGCTGTCCCTATAGGAGAACCCTTTTTGGTTCCAAGTACAGATGTGGGATCTTAATTCGATCACCCTTTTGTTGCTGTGAATTTCCCTGTACAGCAGGAAATGCTAACTTGTAGTGTATTTAAGGTTTTAAAAGGCTTATAAAGTTGGTAAATAGACTTTAAAATGTCAGACTTGATTTGCCCTAATGTAAAATGTATCCCCCTACAACAAATGTCCATTAATTATAATCCACATAATAATGCACAATTGCTGTTGCTGCAGGATTCCTTTCCTGCTGTAGCAAACTGGCACAAATTAAGATCCTACATCTGTAGGACCCTATTTTGGTTCAATGTTCAATTGTTATCTAAGAGTGTGTAGTAGCAACTCATCCTCTGCCCTCTTCTGCTTCGAGCTTTTTGTTCCAAACTCCATTCAGACTTCATTGTTTTTTGTAACCAAAGTCTGTCCATTCAAATTCAATGGGCAAGATTTTGTCTCAATTGAATTGGTTAGTGTGTGTATGTGTGTGTATTGTTTAGAGCCTGGCTGAGATATATTTTTGTTCCGTCTAAATGTGACTCATAACGGACAGCTCTTCACTGATACCCCCCAGTCCCCTCTCTTCCTCTCATCCTCACCCACTCTTTCTCTGTCTTTTCCTTTCTACTGTATCTCCCCACACATTTTTTCAGTCACACTCCCTCTGTCTCCCTTGTTCTATCCCTCTCTTGCTTTCACTCTCCTCCTTTCTCACCCCCCTGTTCTCCTCCTTTTCCTCGGCTTGATAAATCTGATGCTAAATTTAGAGGCATTTCTTCTCTGCCAGAAAGACATTACCGGCTCTCAGAGAGGGAGTAATGTATTTTTAGATGAAGGTATGAACTTGCTGAACGTGCTGCCAGCCTTAAGTTTAAGCAAAGGTAAATGCAGACTTATCCTGCTCCATTTACACTGAACAATTAGGCCTAATCTCCTTCTGAGACTCGATACTGCCGCCTAGGTATACTGAACATTAAACCCTGTAATACCTTGTGCTTGGCAAGACATGGGTGATGACATGCAGTAATGCTGATACATCTCATAATGCCGTCTATCTTACTACTAACTTACTTGCCCCCAAATGAAATTTCTCTGAAAAGGGGCACATCCAAATTGACAGAGATTTCTGACTGTATTTGAGTTAGTGTGCCATCACTATGTAAAGTAGGGCTGTACTACATAAGACTATGCAGACTCGTCTGGCCCAGTTTCTAATGAAATACCCCTCCGACTGGAATTACTCTCTAAATCGGCTTGGAGTGCTTTTACTCCTTCATCTCCATTAGTATATTTTGATAATACTGGGTAAAACTCCATGCGCTGGGTAGAACTTCATATACTGGGTAGAAATTCATATACTGGGTAGAACTTCATATACTTGGTAAAACTCCATACACTGGGTAAAACTTCATATGCTGGGTAGAACTTCATATGCTGGGTAGAACTTCATATGCTGGGTAGAACTTCATATGCTGGGTAGAACTTTATATACTGGGTAAATCTCCATATGCTGGGTAGAACATCATATGCTGGGTAGAACTTTATATACTGGGTAAATCTCCATATGCTGGGTAGAACTTCATATGCTGGGTAGAACTTTACATACTGGGTAAATCTCCATATGCTGGGTAGAACTTCATATGCTGGGTAGAACTTTATATACTGGGTAAATCTCCATATGCTGGGTATAACTTCATATGCTGGGTATAACTTCATATGCTGGGTAGAACTTTATATACTGGGTAAATCTCCTTATGCTGGGTAGAACTTTATATACTGGGTAAATCTCCATATGTTGGGTATAACTTAATATGATGGGTAGATCTCCATACGCTGGGTAGTGGGTAGAACTTCATATGCTGGGTAGAACTTCATACGCTGGGTAGAACTTAATACGCTGGTAGATCACCATATGCTGGGTAGAACTTCACACACTGGGTAGAACTTCATACGCCGGGTAGATCTCCATACGCCGGGTAGAACTTCATACGCTGGGTAGAATTTAATACGCTGGATAAATCTCCATACGTTGGGTAGATCTCCATATGCTGGGTAGAACTTCATACGCTGGGTAGAATTTCATACGCTGGATAGATCTCCATACGTTGGGTAGATCTCCATACGCTGGGTAGATCTCCACACGGTGGGTAGATCTCCATACGGTGGGTAGATCTCCACATGGTGGGTAGATCTCCACACTGTGGGTAGATCTCCACATGGTGGGCAGATCTCCACACGGTGGGTAGATCTCCACACGGTGGGTAGATCTCCATACGGTGGGTAGATCTCCACATGGTGGGCAGATCTCCATACGTTGGGTAGATCGCCATACGCTGGGTAGATCTCCATACGCTGGGTAGATCTCCATACGGTGGGTAGATCTCCACATGGTGGGTAGATCTCCACACTGTGGGTAGATCTCCACACGGTGGGTAGATCTCCACACGGTGGGTAGATCTCCACATGGTGGGTAGATCTCCACACGGTGGGTAGATCTCCACACGGTGGGTAGATCTCCACACGGTGGGTAGATCTCCACACGGTGGGTAGATCTCCACACGGTGGGTAGATCTCCACACGGTGGGTAGATCTCTATATGGTGGGTAGATCTCCACATGGTGGGTAGATCTCCACATGGTGGGTAGATCTCCACACGGTGGGTAGATCTCCATACGGTGGGTAGATCTCCATACGGTGGGTAGATCTCTATATGGTGGGTAGATCTCCACATGGTGGGTAGATCTCCACATGGTGGGTAGATCTCCACACGGTGGGTAGATCTCCACACGGTGGGTAGATCTCCACACGGTGGGTAGATCTCCATACGGTGGGTAGATCTCTATATGGTGGGTAGATCTCCACACGGTGGGTAGATCTCCACACGGTGGGTAGATCTCCACACGGTGGGTAGATCTCCACACGGTGGGTAGATCTCTATATGGTGGGTAGATCTCCACATGGTGGGTAGATCTCCACATGGTGGGTAGATCTCCACATGGTGGGTAGATCTCCATACGGCGGGTAGATCTCCATACGGTGGGTAGATCTCCATACGGTGGGTAGATCTCCATACGGTGGGTAGATCTCCACACGGTGGGTAGATCTCCACACGGTGGGTAGATTTGCACACGGTGGGTAGATCTCCACATGGTGGGTAGATCTCCACACGGTGGGTAGATCTCCATACGGTGGGTAGATCTCCACACGGTGGGTAGATCTCCACATGGTGGGTAGATCTCCACACGGTGGGTAGATCTCCATACGGTGGGTAGATCTCCACACGGTGGGTAGATCTCCACACGGTGGGTAGATCTCCACATGGTGGGTAGATCTCCATACGGTGGGTAGATCTCCACACGGTGGGTAGATCTCCATACGGTGGGTAGATCTCTATATGCTGGGTAGATCTCCACATGGTGGGTAGATCTCCACACGGTGGGTAGATCTCCACATGGTGGGTAGATCTCCACACGGTGGGTAGATCTCCACACGGTGGGTAGATCTCCACACGGTGGGTAGATCTCCACACGGTGGGTAGATCTCCATACGGTGGGTAGATCTCTATATGCTGGGTAGATCTCCACACGGTGGGTAGATCTCCATACGGTGGGTAGATCTCTATATGCTGGGTAGATCTCCACATGGTGGGTAGATCTCCACACGGTGGGTAGATCTCCACACGGTGGGTAGATCTCCATACGGTGGGTAGATCTCCACACGGTGGGTAGATCTCCATACGGTGGGTAGATCTCCACACGGTGGGTAGATCTCCATACGGTGGGTAGATCTCTATATGGTGGGTAGATCTCCACATGGTGGGTAGATCTCCACACGGTGGGTAGATCTCCACACGGTGGGTAGATCTCTATATGGTGGGTAGATCTCCACATGGTGGGTAGATCTCCACACGGTGGGTAGATCTCCACACGGTGGGTAGATCTCCACACGGTGGGTAGATCTCCATACGGTGGGTAGATCTCCACACGGTGGGTAGATCTCCACACGGTGGGTAGATCTCCATACGGTGGGTAGATCTCCATACGGTGGGTAGATCTCCACACGGTGGGTAGATCTCCACACGGTGGGTAGATCTCCATACGGTGGGTAGATCTCCACACGGTGGGTAGATCTCCATACGGTGGGTAGATCTCCACACGGTGGGTAGATCTCCACACGGTGGGTAGATCTCCACATGGTGGGTAGATCTCCACACGGTGGGTAGATCTCCACACGGTGGGTAGATCTCCACACGGTGGGTAGATCTCCATACGGTGGGTAGATCTCTATATGCTGGGTGTAACTCCATGCTTTGATTGGGATATGTTTGGAAATCCCAGGACGCCCATATTGCATCAATAGCGGAAGCACCATGGTATACCAGTGTTTTAGAGGCAATTACTGTGAGATCGATGAAAAAAAGAGTGTGTGTGTGTGTGTGTGTGTGTGTGTGTGTGTGTGTGTGTGTGTGTGTGTGTGTGTGTGTGTGCATGTGTACGAGTGCGTGCTGAAGTGTGTGTGCGTGTGTGTGTTTGTGTGTGTGTGTGTGTGTGTGTGTGTGTGTTAGGGCTGGGCGATATGGCCAAAATATCATATCATGGCGATATGACAGTATTTTGTTTTTTAATAATAAAAGTTTAACATTTGCTTTTGAGTAAAAGCGTGGCAACACATACAGTAGTGTGTGGCAACACATACATTCTAAGTGATTTCAATGGGTCTTTCTCCATTCTGATTGTTTTATACTGTCCAATTCAACTAAAAGTTATTTTCAGCACTCATTTGAGATCATTTCCACACTTATAGACCTTATGTCATCGCTGCAACTCCCCAACGGACTTGGGAGAGGCGAAGGTCGAGAGTCATGCGTCCTCTGAAACATGACCTGCTAAACTGAGCTGCTTCTTAACACACTGCTCGCGTAATCCAGAAACCAGCCATACCAATGTGTCGGAGGAAACACCATCCAACTGACAATCGGCATCAGCTTGCAAGCGCCCGTCCCACCACAAGGAGTTGCTAGAGCGCAATGAGTCAAGGAAATCCTCCGGCCAATCTGTAGTGGCGCCTTAGCAGTTCCTTAGACCGCTGCACCGCTCTGGAGGGCTTATAGGCCTTATTTTTAACCAAATGTTGAAATTGCGATTTTAATTGTGATTTACAGTAAAGCACTTGGGTGAACTGTTGGCATCATGGATATTTATTTTTACCTTTATTTAAGATATATAATGATTATTCTAATTCTATACTCTATAATTCTATGGGGCGGCAGGGTAGCCTAGTGGTTAGAGCGTTGCAAGTTCAAACCCTCGAGCTGACAGAATACAAGTTCTGCCCCTGAACAGGAAGTTAACCCACTGTTCCTAGGCCGTCATTGAAAATAAGAATTTGTTCTTAACTGACTTGCCTAGTTAAATAATGGTTAAATATAGAATACAATACCGGGCGTGTGTTTACAGTGTTGTTTGACATGACAACGAATGAAAATGCAATGGAGTTATTGTGACAGGGTAGGAACAGGGTCTACACCATAACTGGTATTATCAGGCTGTTATTATCAGCCTTGGACTCAGTACCTTTATTAGCTAGCGATTAGAATTTGCAATTAGCATTAGTGGCAAACAAGATTTAGGAACAACTTGCTAAGAAAATACAAACTAGCTGTTTGCAGATGTATGAAACACAAACTAATAGTGTAATTATAGAACTCTAGTGGATTTATATTAAGAAGCAAAGGTGAAAACAGCATCGTTATTCATCAAAATGGTTGAATGTGCTGCATTGACCATGCAGACGGAATGCAAGTGTCTCGTGGTTGAGGAACATCACATGCGCTCCTTGAGTGACAGGGGGCGGGGCTAAGTCTGTGGAAAGTGGCACGGAGAGAGATGACTCAAGTAAACTATAAAAATGAACGTTACACACGCCGTATCACATTTAACAAACCAAACATTCAAATACCGTTATAGAAGGTAAAGTAAAAACCCAAACCGGTCCGCGCATCAGTACTAGTATATCATAAAATATTGTATACTGCCCAGCCCTAGTGTGTGTTAGGCAGCCAGGGCTAGGAACAGAGCCCAGCCTTAGAAATAGCTGGAAGAACTGCACACGTAGTGGAGATCGACGTGATGCCCAGTGTAGCTGAACTAACAACAACAGGCAGGCCTTTAGGAATGGGTCTAAACACACATGTAGGAAACAGGCTCCCTGTATGGCTTCTCGTGAAGAATTTGTAATGCACATATTTGTCCATATGTGTTTTTGTGTTTTTGTTCTCAATCCTTAAGGCTTCTGACACACATCACAGGGTATGCACACTCCTGAGCTATCTAGCGAGGTGCAAAAAACACAGGAAACCACTGTTCATGAATGAATCAGCATCAAGTTAATGTAAATAATATTAATTATTTTCTGTACAGTTGATACAGTTGGAGGCTTAAACAGCCCCTTTATCTTTATACTAAAGCACTCCATGGTTCTAGTGAGGCTTCCCCTGCCCTCTATACACTGTATATTATCCATGGGGTGATTCAGTGTACATTACTCACCCTCCTCTCTATAGCAGCTCTGGCAGCTGGGTAATGGCCTGTGTACTGTAGAAGACTGGCCCCTCTCTCTCTCTCTCTCTCTCTCTCTCTCTCTCTCTCTCTCTCTCTCTCTCTCTCTCTCTCTCTCTCACTGTCGTCTCTCTCTCGCTCTCTATCGCTCTCACTCAGTCTAGTCTCAAGTCAATTCAATTTATTGGCTTTATTGGCATGAGAAACATATGTTAACATTGCCAAAGCAAGTGAAGTAGATAATAAACAAAAGTGAAACAAACAATACAAATGAACAGTAAACATTACACTCACACATGTTCCAAAAGAATAAAGACATTTCAAATGTCATATTATGTTATTGGTTCATTTTTTCCAATGTGTCAAGTAATTATCTTTTTGTTTTCTCATGATTTAGTTGGGTCTAATTGTGTTGCTGTCCTTGAGCTGGACCAGCTTGCTTAGGGGACTCTTCTCCAGGTTCATTTCTCTGTAGGTGGTGGCTTTGTTATGGAATGTTTGGGAATCGCTTCCTTTTAGGTGGTTGTAGAATTTAACAGCTATTTTCTAGATGTTGATAATTAGCGGGTATTGGCCTAATTCTGCTTTGCATGCATTATTTGGTGTTTATGTTGTACACAGAGGATATTTTTACGGAATTCTGCATGCAGAGTCCCATGTAGTGAATTCTTGGTTGGTGTGCGGACCCCAGACCTCACAACCATAAAGGGCAATGGGTTCTATAACTGATTCAAGTATATTTAGCCAGAAACTAATTGGTATGTCGAATTTTATGTTCCTTTTCATGGTATTGAAGGCCCTTCTTGCCTTGTCTCTCAGATTGTTCACAACTTTGTGGAAGTTACCTGTGGCGAGGTATGTATAGTTTTTTGTGTGCTCTAGGGCAACAGTGTCTAGATGGAATTTGTATTCGTGGTCCTGGCAACTGGACCTTTTTTGGAACACCATTATTTTTGTCTTACTGAGATTTACTGTCAGGGCCCAGTAAATGAATCCGTGCAGAAGATCTAGGTTCTGCTGCAGGCCCTCCTTGGTTGGGAACAGAAGTACTGGATCATCAGTGAACAGTAAACAGTTGACTTCAGATTCTAGTAGGGTGAGGCCGGGTGCTGCAGACCGTTCTAGTGCCCGCGCATGTCGTATGTTTTCCCCAAACACAACTTTCCATTCATTTTCATAGCAGACCCTCATGCAAAATTGAAAGCGTTTTTGAAATCAACAAAGCATGAGAAGACTTTGTTTTGGTTTGTTTGTTTGTCAATTAGGGTGTGCAGAGCATCCTGAGTGGCGCAGTGATCTAAGGCACTGCATCGCAGTGCTAGCTGTGCCACTAGAGATTCTGGGTTCGATTCCAGGCTCTGTCGTAGCCGGCCGTGACCAGGAGACCCACGGGGCGGCACACAATTAGCCCAGCGTCGTCCAGGTTAGGGGTGGGTTTGGCTGGCAGGGATGTCCTTGTCCCATCGCGCACTAGCGACTCCTGTGGCAGGCCGTGCGCAGTGCATGCTGACACAGTCACCAGGTGTATGGTGTTTTCTCCGACACATTGGTGTGGCTAGCTTCCGGCTTAAGTGGGCATTGTGTCAAGAAGCAGTGCAGCTTGGTTGGGTCGTGTTTCGGAGGACGCACAGCTCTCGACCTTCGCCTCCCCTGAGTCCATACGGGAGTTGCAGCGATGAGACAAGACTGTAAGTAACTACCAATTGGATACCACAAAATTGGGTAGAAAATATATATATATATATATATATTTGGGGGTGAATGTGGTCTGTTGTATGGTAGTTTGGTATAAAGCCAATTTGGCATTTGCTCAGTACACTGTTTTTGCTGCGAGTCTGCTGTTAATGATAATGCAGAGGATTTTCCCAAGGTTGCATATCCCCCGGTAGTTATTGGCGTCAAATGTGTCTCCACTTTTGTGGATTGGGGTGATTAGTCCTTGTTTCTAAATATTGGGGAAGATGCCAGAGCTGAGGATGATGTTAAAGAATTTAAGTATAGCCAATTGGAATGTGTGGTCTGTATATTTTATCATTTAATTTAGGATGCCATCAACCCCAGAGGCCTTTTGGGGTTGGAGGGTTTGTATTTTGTTCTGTAGTTCATTCAATGTAATTGGAGAATCCAGTGGGTTCTGGTAGTCTTTAATAGTTGATTCTAAGATTTTGATCATGTTTTTGCTGTTTGTTCTTTGTTATACAGTCAAAAAGATTGGAGAAGTGGTTTATCCATACATCTCCGTTTTGGATGGACAATTCTTTGTGTTGTTGTTTGTTTAGAGTTTTGAAATTTTCCCAGAAGTGGTTATATTCTATGGATTATTCAATTACATTGATTTCTGATGTGCTGTTCCTTCTTTCGTTGTTGTTGTTAATTTTCTTAAGTTGTTTGCTTGACATTTTTTGATTTGATAAGGAAGCTGAGAGGTCAGATATACTGTTTAGGTTTTCTACTGGCAAGTTTACTCCTTTACTATTACAGTGAAACCTTTTGTCTGGGAAATTGTCTAGAAGGGATTGAATTTGTTGTTGCCTAATTGTCTTTTGGTAGATTTCCGCACTATTTTCCTTCCATATATAGTATTTCTTAATACTATTCAGTTCCTTTGGCTTTGATGCCTTGTGATTGAGCATAGCTCTGTTCAAGTAGAGTGTGATTTTGCTGTGATCTGATAGGGGTGTCAGTGGACTGACTGTGAACACTCTAAGAGATTCTGGGTTAAGGTTAGTGAAAAAGTAGTCTACAGTACTACTGCCAAGAGAAGTGCTATAGGTGTAGCTACCATAGGAGTCACCTCGAAGCCTACCATTGACTATGTACATACCCAGCGTGCGACAGAGTTGCAGGAGTTGTGACCCGTTTTTTTGGTTATGTTGTCGTAGTTGTGTCTAGGGGGGCATATGGGGGAGGGAATGCTGTCACCTCCAGGTAGGGTTTGTCCCCCTGTGTGCTGAGGGTGTTGGGTACTTGTCCAGTTCTGTCATTTAGGTTGCCACAGACTAGTGCATGTCCCTGAGCCTGGAAATTGTTGATCTCCCCTTCTATGATGGAGAAGCTGTCATCGTTAAAGTATGGGGATTCTATTGGGGGGATATAGGTAGCACATTTTATCTGTTGAGATCATTTTCTTATTCATTTCTAGTCAGATGTCAAATTTTCCTGTTTTGACACATTTTATAGAGTGGGTTAGGTCTGCTCTATACCAAATTAGCAAACTCCCTGAGTCTGGGTTCCTGCTCTTTAGGCCAAAGGCAGATGACCTCAGACCTTGTATATTTCAGGATGAGAAAGTAAAAGCTTTGTGTTCCATAGTGTCCAGTGTTGTTTTTGTGTGGTTTAGGCCCGGACCATCACAGTATCTGTGAGCAGAGCATGTTGAGCATCTGATATAGGCCGGAGGATGGGGCTTGGACGGGTGTAATAGCGGGGGTTGGGCCTGTTGCTCTGCTCACGGCCTGGGCATATGTCTTGCTGTCATGTTGAGGTCCTTGCCGCAGGGGCGGGGGGCATGGGGTGGGCAGAAGGAGCATTGGTCTGATATGGAGGGGCCTATATAGGGTGTGGCCAAGGTTTGCTTGTTGTGGTCTTAGCTGTAGTCTGGGTGTAGGTCCTCTTTGCGTGGGTTCTATCGGTGCAAGTCCTTCAGGAGGGTGTCTCGCTGGTCTGGGTGGGGTGTCCGTTGCTCTGTTCGTCCTGTGTGAGGTGCTGGGGCTACGGTTGAGGGTGACGTCCTTCAGGGTCCTGGCAAAAGTTGAGATTGCTGCCTTGTAGAGGTGGACCTGGTCATAAAGGCTGTTCAAGTCCAGGGTGGAGTGGTGGGCCAGGTAGACATTCGGTTTTGAAGTGGCACAGTCTCGCTTTATGGTAGCAAGGTGAACGTATTTTCATGTTAGCAGGTTGGAGATAACCACTTGTGCGTTGGGGAAGGTGGAAGAAGCTTTTTCAATCACTCCCTTGAGTTATGTTGCCACCCTTTCCTGCTGGGCCCTCAGGTTATTTGTGCCCGTGTGAATTTTAATGTGGCTGGGGGACACTCGTCTGTCCTCTGACAACCCTCTGCCCTTTCAATTTCAACTCAATTCAATTCAAGGGGCTTTATTGGCATGAGAAACATATGTTAACATTGCCAAAGCAAGTGAAGTAGATAATATACAAAAGTGAAATAAACAATAAAAATAACAGTAAACATTACACTCATAGAAGTTACAAAAGAATAAAGACATTACAAATGTCATATTATGTCTATATACAGTAATGTAATGATGTGCAAATGGAAAATTAACATAAATACAGGTTGTATTTACAATGGTGTTTATTCTTCACTGGTTGCCCTTTTCTTGTGGCAACAGGTCACAAATCTTGTTGCTGTGATGGCACACTGTGGTATTTCACCCAGTAGATATGGGTTGTTTATCAAAATTGGGTTTTTCTAATTCTTTGTGGATCTGTGTAATCTGAGTGAAATATGTGTCTCTAATATGGTCATACATTTTGCAGGAGGTTAGGAAGTGCAGCTCAGTTTCCACCTCATTTTGTAGACAGTGTGCACATAGCCTGGCTTCTCTTTCTCTCTCTCTCTTTCTCTCTGCACATCATCCTGTTCACATTGGAATGTCTCTCCTTCCTTATTATCCTGGCTTCTCCCTTCTGTTTGTGTAGGGGACAGTTTTATCTCCATCTCTTCATTCAAAGACTCAATCATGGACAATTTTACTGACAGTTGTGACTGCTTTTTATGATGTATTGGTGTCTCTACCTTCTTGCCCTTTGTGCTGTTGTCTGTTCCCAATAATGTTTGTACCATGTTTTGTGCTGCTACCATGTTGTGCTGCTGCCATGTTGTGTTGCTACCATGTTATTGTAATGTGGTGTTGTTGCCATGCTTTGTTGTCTTGTGTTGTTGCCATGCTATGTTGTTGTCTTAGGTCTCGCTTTATGTAGTGTTGTGATTTCTCTCTTGGGCTGATGTGTGTTTTGTTCTATTTTTTAAATATTTTTTTATCCCAGCCCCCATCCCTGCAAGAGGCCTTTTGCCTTTTGGTAGTCGATCATTGTAAATAAGAATTTGTTCTTAACTGACTTTCCTAGTTAAATAAAGGTTAAATAAAAACTAAAGGGAGGGGGAGATGTGAATCCTCCTCCTCCTCCTTTCTCCTCACTGGAAGCAGCAGCACATGATGGATCCACCACTCCATCATGCCATGCACTTCAGGAAGGAGAAAGGACGTTGTAAAGAGTCATTAGTTTGCCATTAAGATTAAGAGTGCAATTATCTGCTATATTCAACAACACTTAATTAAGGTACCTTTAAGTAAACAGTGTGGGCCCTGAGGAAGGAAACCCTTGTGTGTGTTAGCCTAGGCTAAGCCTTCCGTTGGACTGTGTTTGACTGGAACACTGGGTTTATTCTCTAAGGGGCTATTCTCATTGACAAACATTCAGGGAGAGGCAGCACAAAGAGATTTCAATTGACATAATATGTGCATAAAGCTTTCAATTTACAGTACAATTTACAGTACTATTTACAGCTTTACCTTTCGTTGTGGCTGGCAACTTAACATTCTTGCTTTGCAGTTCCAAATGTAGCGTAAATACCAGTATCACAGTACAGCCACCAACTAGCCAGTAAGTTTGCAAACTAATTGCTCAACAATATTCATTTTGGGGGTGGGTAAATGTAGTTGGACCTGAACCCAACACTTTCTCACTGAAGCATACTTAACAGAAATCCAATGGCACACTCTGATAATAAACATATATGCATTGCAAGCATATGTGGCTCTGGACAGTTGGCTCACAGTGGTAAGGTGTTGAGTTCCTGTGGTTTAAGTTCAAATCCCTCACGGGGCGCAAAAAAAATATTTGTAATGTGGACTCATTTATTGCGGTATTGTGTTTTGAAGAAAAGTGCAATCATCATCTTGAAAATGAAGATTCGGAGCTAATTCAATCCAACCCGCATTGCAGCACTTACACATTAATGGTCAAATTAACTCACAGATTGGTCTGGGGTACTGTATAAAATATACAACTACTACCATGGTGACACCTCTCAAAGTGTGTGGGCACGGTATTAATATTGAAAATGAAGGATCAAAAATAAAAAGATACCTGCCTCATGTGGGATTAGAACTCACAAATATTGAACTATGAGCCAATTGTCTTAGGGAACTGGTCTTCACTAATGATTTGGGGAAGAAAACACAAGGATTTGACATGATCACCATTGTCATCTATTGCTCATTACGATGGATGTAGCTACGAATATAGACGTATAGTCCTCATAGCCTACATGTTTTTTTCTTCGTAAAAGCTCATAGATGTGTATGAAATCGTTAGCAAAAACGTTGAATTTGGTCATATGCCGAAATGTGCCTTAAGGCATTTTGAATTTTGTGTAACGTCAGAAGTTGAGTCAAGGAAGCGTCATGCAAAATATATTGAAACACTCCCCTTGCCAAGACTATTGCCAAATAAGGTGAGGTGTCACCTGCTTTTATAGTAAATTTTACATACCGAACCCCTCCCTTGAGATGACGTAGAGGATCAACATCACGATTTCAATGGTAGAGTTGAACCGCTAGGGGCAAGAAGAGCTAGGCTTACTACTAAAAGACCATAACATATTACTCTGGCAACGAACTGTCAAAATGAAGACCAGAATTGATGTTTCACTATAAATAAGTGTAAAACATCTGGTTTTATATTAATATCATGCCATCATTAGGAAATCAGTGGTGTAAAGTAAGTAAAAATACTTGAAAGTACTACTGAAGTAGTTTTTGGGGGTATCTGTACTTTACTCTACTATTTATATTTTTGACTAATTTTACTATTACTTCACTACATTCCTGAAGAAAATGTTGTACTTTTTACACCATTCATTTTCCCTGGGACCCAAAAGTACTGGTTACTTGTAAATTATGTTTGAGTGTTGGAGCGTGCCCCTAGCTATCTGTAAATTTAAAAAACAAGAAAATGGTGCCATATGGTTTGCTTAATATTAAAATTTACAGATAGCTAATAATTTGCTTAAGGAATTTGAAATGGTTTACACTTTTACTTTTGATACTTAAGTATTTTAAACCAAATACTTTTAGACTTTTACTCAAGTAATATTTTACTGGGTGACTTTCACTTTTACTTCTTTTAATGTATCTTTACTTTTACTCAAGTATGACAATTGGGTACTTTTTCCACCACTGTATGAGCTAAACACAAAATTGCGACTGAAAACATTGATAATTCCCCTGCTGAGTTGATGCTTCTTGCCTAGATGGTGGCTCAACACTGTTGAGCTTTCCCTTTTTTTAAAGATACAGTGACAATTTCAGAATGTAACAGGCTGTTACCTCAATTTCAGGTGAAAACTCAATAAAACAAGTCACAAATATAATGAAAATGTTTTTACATTTCAGCTGTTTCAAAAACATTGCTCTGCTATTAGTATTTTTACTGTGTGAATGTGGGACTCAAAGAGACAATTCTGTTTACACTGCCCTGCTCTGAGTGGGGCAACTGGTGGGCAAGTTTCGCACGTAGGGTTGCACAATTTTGGGAACTTTCAATAAATTCACTGGTTTTCTCAAAATCCCAGTTAGAGGATTCCCGGAATGAGAAGGGAATAAACAGACATTCTGGAATCCTCCAACCAGGATTTCTGGAAAACGAGGAAATTATTAAAAGTTAGTTGTGGACGACGTCCGGAGTTAGCGTTCGAGATGTGAGAAATACGCAAGTTTACATTACAGTAATGTCTCTCGTGAATCGATACCTCTCAAGAATCTCTCGAAATTCTCTTTAATTCTTGTCAATGAGAATAGACCCTAAGGCAGGCTGTTGCCCAGTGTGTGAACTCTTGCCTTCCCTAAGAAAATGTGTGCTTCTCTCTCTCCTCTCCCTTACCCCAAGCGTGAGGTTTGCTGCTCAGGCATAATTGCCGGCTTAATTAACAATCAGTTAGACCAACTGATTAATTAGTCTGGCTGAGCTTCTTTGTACTCAGCCTTCTGAGAATTCACACTGTTTGATGGATGAGCTGGCTACCGGTCTCCATCACTCTGAATAAACCTATCTGGCTGCCTTGTCTTCCCCCCACCTCCCCACACAGGCAACAGCACCAGCCACTCTGCTCTTGGTAACCCTCTTCACTTTAGTATTAAGCACAACACTTCCTATTCTCTTTGTGATCACATGCGCTATCTGGAGATCCAAGGATGTCGAACATGCTGTCTCTAACTGGAGTGAACACCCGATTTGAGCCCAGTACTGTACGTGCTGCTGGATGTGCATTCAGAGATACTACACTAGGGTAGAGACACCAGCTCTGAGGGTGAAGAGAAGTGTCCTCATCTCGCATCAATAGCAGGGATAAGGAGTGTTGTGGAGCAAGCAAACTGCACAACCATGAATGTGAAAAGTAGCTTTAAGAAGGATCTGTGTGTAAACACCTACAACGCCTCCAGTACTCTCACTCCCCACATTTAAAACGATGACTTATCTTACTACAACAGGTGTGCTTTACGGCTCTAACTTATGGCTGTAAGTTGACTTGGTGGGAGCACTGTAATCAGAAACTCTGGGCAGCTAGCTGCTAGCTTAACACAACTACAGCCAGGACATGGAGTTTCTCTCTCTCTCACTCTCTTTCTCTTGCTTTTGTGAGAGACTCTGCTTTTTCTAAACCAGGAGGAAGGAGGTAGAAAAGCATTGCAGGGGTCTACAGACATCAGGCTTCATCCGGATCTCAGGGTGGGGCTGGGCTGCTGGGCTGGGGAAGTAAATGTCAGCTCCCCGCAGGGTGCTGTGGAAGGCAGAGCTTGGTGCCTTTGATTGGGTTTATATGCTAGTGTTAATAATCATCATTTGGTGGGTGCTTATATCTGTCCTATTTCACACATGTACAAGGGTGTTACTGGCCTCAGTGGCCTGTCGGAGCACTTATTCTCCCGAGGCCTTAGAAAGGGGCTGGGCAGGCTGAGATGGGCAATAGAGGAGAGAGGGGAGTGGTACCTCCGCTACTGCTCATAGGCTGGAGGGAGAGGTGGAGGCGAAATGGACAGGAGGACAGGGGGTGACAGGGGGTGTGGTGTGGAGCGACCCCAGCTGGGGCTGAAGGAAGCACAGAGCTGGAGGCTTCTAACTGTAACTGCTTCCACAACCAGAGCAGGAAGTAATAAGGAGCTGCTAGCAATTGGAACCACAAAACACTGACTGACTGCCCTTCTCTCCAACAACAACAAAAAACTGGCAATTATGTGTTTATTCCCAAGCTCTTTGAAGGCACATGAGTCTGGGGGGTTGGGGGTTGTGAGGCCATTACTTACAGTGTATTCTCAGAAGCAGGATCAGTCTATCTATCAGACTCCTTATGGTCCAGCATCTGGTCTGTCCTATTCTTTTCACTGTCCAGTATTGGAGCTGTGGTTCCAACCAAACAGAAGCCTGCTATCTATATCTGGGAGCCCTCATCACTGTAGACGGGTCCAGGGGAGTCAGGGAGGGAAGTGGAGTAAAGGTGAAAGAGGAGGGGGAGTGGCAGAAGAAGTAAGCTGTGATTTGACTGGCCAGCCAACCAAGGCAGAGCCATGACCTCTCTCCCTACATGGGGAGCAGCACTGTGTTGCACTAATGGCCCAAACGCCTGGGAAGGGAGGGGGGGAGAGGTGGGGAGAGGCAGAGAAAGGGAGAGTGAGGAGAGGGGCAGGTGGAAATTCTGCTTGGTTGATGGATGAAGGTAACATTTCCATTGTTTCAAGTCAGCTGTTATGATAGAGATGGAGTGCATCGATGGAGAGGGTGAAAGAGAGATGGGGGAGGAGAGAGGGAGGTGGAGAGGGTGAAAGAGAGATGGGGGAGGAGAGAGGGAGGTGGAGAGGGTGAAAGAGAGATAGGGAGGAGAGAGGGAGGTGGAGAGGGTGAAAGAGAGATGGGGAGGAGAGAAGGAGGTGGAGAGGGTGAAAGAGAGATGGGGAGGAGAGAGGGAGGTGGAGAGGGTGAAAGAGAGATGGGGAGGAGAGAGGGAGGTGGAGAGGGTGAAAGAGAGAGAGGGAGGTGGAGAGTGAAAAGAAACAAGAGAGAGGGGACTGGCAAAGAAAGTAAGTGTAAGAGAGAGGAAAGGGTTGTCTTGTTTTTATAAGTGTGTGTGTGTGTGTGTGTGTGTGTGTGTGTGTGTGTGCATGTGTGTTTATGTTCTTGCGGCCTTGACCTTTGTGATTTTCTGCTATTGATGTATATTATGAGGCAGATCAACATGACCTATTGTTGCAGTCATTACTGCAGTGTTAGATTGAGCTCATTGTGCATTCTCCTCGACCTCTCGCAAACATTCCTAGATTAGTCTGAGCAGTCATTTAGAACCATTTTTGAATCGCAGGCAAAGCAAGATTAGTTTGATGCAGCAGGGAACCTCGGCTCTTGAAACCAATGCGGTGCTTTGCAATTGAGTGGAATGATGAACAATTTGATTTGATAAAAAAAACGATGAGAGTGGGAAAATCTGGCCAAACAGAACATTTCAATGGGTCATGCACACAAAATTATTTAAACAGCTATTGTTACAATCAATGTTCCCTCTAAGCTGCGTGCGTGCATGTGTGAGCAGCTCCCCCTGGACTGCCGCGCAGAAGAAATATCAGCCCGCGCAGAGATGCACGAGATTGAACTTCACTCAACTGTTTAGTTTTCCCCTTTAGTTAACACTAGTAATGTTTCCCTTTACTGTGCGAATTGTGATAGAATCAACGCAATATTAGCCACTTTCAATTCAACATACTGAAACAAAAACTATACAAAATATTTTTTGTATGCATAGCGTATTGGAGTAGGATTCTTTTGCTTTGACAGGCATGACTCAGGCCCATAATAGACACAGACCGGTGTGCCATAACCAATCAGAGCTGCAGTATCCCTATATGCAAATAGACCATTTCCATATATGGATCTGTGCCATTCACTTTGAACTAGGGCTGGGCGATATACCGGTATTGATGCATGGACCGGTTTGGGTTTTTACTTTACCTTCTATACCGTATTTGAATGTTTGGTTTGTTAAATGTGATACAGTGTGTAACGTTTACTTCGCTACTTGAGTCATCTCTCAGACCTAGCCACGCCCCCTGTCACTCAAGGAGCGCCTGTGATGTTCCTCAACCAGGAGACACTTGTGTTCAGTCTGCATGGTCAATGCAGCATATGCAACACTGTTGATGGAATCGATGCAGTTGTCACTTTGTTTCTTAATATAAATCTACTAACATTCTATAATTACACTATTAGCTTGTGTTTCTTACATCTGCAAACAGCTAGTTTGTATTTTCTTAGCAAGTTCTTCCTAAATCTTGTTAGCTGATTGTTGATTGATTGTTAGCCGCTTATTGATTGTTAGCCGCTAATGCTAATCGCTGGCTAGCTAGCTAATAAATGTACTGAGTAAGAGCAAGTGTAATTACCTACACAGCCTTGTGTAGACCTAAATCAGCATGTTGTTTGTGCAATATTGTCTTCTAAATTAAAGAGGTAAACACAAAGCAAGAATATGTTAGGTACATGAAGTATCTAAGAGAATACATTCAATGTAGCCAAAAATTGTAGGGTCCCCTAGGAAACACCTATGAACACATTATTTCCTGCCCTGTCACAATAACAACTCCCTGACATTTTCATTCGTTGTCATGTCAAACAACACTGTATTTAAAGTGCTCACTATTATATTTGTATATTTATATTTCTATAACTGTATAATTAGAATAGACATTCTATCCCCATGAATCCAACAGTTAACCCAAGTGTTTTGCTCTAAATCGCAAGTCAAATTGCAACATTTGATTAAAAATAAAGCCCAGATTACTTGCCCATATCTTGCAGCCCTACGTGGCAGTGCGGAAATGATCTCAAATGCAGAAATTGATGAAAATTATGACTTTTTGGGTTTGAAGTTGAATTGGACAGTATAAAACAATCAGAATGGAGAAAGACCCATTGAAATCACTCAGAATGTATGTGTTGCCACTCCAGGATCACTCACTACTCATAAAGCAAATGTACAACTTTTATTATTAAAAAAACATAAAATATTGTCAAATACCGTCATACCGTCCAATTTGTTTTTAAAACAGTGATATAATATTTTCGCCGTATTGCCCAGCCCTACTTTGAACTGGACTGTGTTTACAGCATGAGTGGTCGCGAGTAGATGAGCTAGTTTGGAGATCAAAGCAATCGGGGAGCACAAAATGGTTGCATTTCTAACCATCTATGAAAAGAAAGTCAGGCAAATAGCTTTTGTTTGTGTAAGAGGGCTGTGTTGTATTTTAGGTCTGAGTTATACTTTGAGACCGGCTTGAATAAGCTAAGAGCTAATAGCCAATAGGTAGAGGGTATCATCATTTTTCAAAAGTCTCATGGAATGTAGGCCTACATTGAACAACACATATTGACTGCTACTGTAGGCTGAATGATAGAACGGCTATTTCCATGTTATGGGATACATTTCTTACATTGTTTTTGATGGTAGTCCACTCTGATAGGCCTACATTATGATAAAATAGCCACAGTAGCCTACTTGGCCACTGTTATAACTGTAACTTAAAGCGGGTACAGCCTCAGTGTTCACAGTAAATGCATGCCAGAAGTTGCACAGAATTTTCACAACATTCAAGTTTGTGCTCAGAAGACCTGAAATGTGCTCAGTGGCGAAAACAATGTGAGGGAACATTGGTTACAACCTATTTGTTTTAGTTACCCGTCTTTATTTATTTCAGCTTTATTTAACCAGGTAGGCTAGTTTGAGAACACCTTTATTTAACCAGGTAAGCTAGTTGAGAACAAGTTCTCATTTACAACTGCGACCTGGCCAAGATAAAGCATAGCAGTTCGACACATACAACAACACAGAGTTACACATGGAGTAAACAAACATACAGTCAATAATACAGTAGAAAAAATACAAATCTATATACAGTGAGTGCAAATGGTCAGAGGCTTGCTATGGTCAGGTCCTCTGTTTAGCTGCTTGCTGCTGCAGAAAGACAGAGAAAGAAAGAGAAAGGAGAGAGAGCGAGGGAGAGAGGGAGAGGGGGAGGGAGAGAGAGAGAGAGGGAGGGAGAGAGAGAGAGAGGGAGAAAGAGAGGGAGAGGGAGGGGGAGAGAGAGAGAGAGAGGGAGGGAGGGAGAGAGAGAGAGAGAGAGAGGGAGAGGGAGGGAGGGGGAGAGAGAGGGAGAGAGAGAGAGAGGGGGGGGAGGGAGAGAGAGAGATAGAGCGAGAGAGAGAGAGAGAGAGAGGGAGAGAGAGAGAGGGAGAGGGGGAGGGAGAGAGAGAGGGAGAGAGGGGGAGGGAGAGAGAGAGGGAGAGAGAGAGAGAGAGAGTGAGAGAGAGAGAGAGAGAGGGGGAGGGAGAGAGAGAGGGAGAGGGGGAGGGGGAGGGAGAGAGAGAGAGAGAGAGAGAGGGAGAGAGAGAGAGGGAGAGAGAGAGAGAGGGAGAGGGAGGGAGGGGGAGAGAGAGCAAGTCTTTGTTGTGTTGAGGAATGTCTCTGAGAGGCCAGTATTCTACAAGATGGATCTCAGCAGACTTCATGCAACGCATTGATTCAGAGCGTAGTACAGTACACGCATGTTGTTTTTCTGATGTTTTCCATACTATTCCTTACATTGCAGTGGGGGCAGTGTTGTGTAGATACTGAGGATGAACCAACTCGTTTGGTTCCTTGATCTGACCTATAGGTTATGCATCAAATAAGCTGTCTATTTTGCATTGATAACCAAATATAATCTCAGCAACTGTTCAAACAATAAACCAAATAACATTGTGGCCTTATTAGAATCCCCCCAAAATGTATTTACTTAAGAAGTAATGACTGTGTGATTATAGGCTATTTTGAAACGGTAAAAACAGCTGTAGACGTGTTCTTATTCTCTGTGAGAAAAAAAATGACATTCTATTTTTTTATCTGATAATGAAGTAAATACATTGAAGCAGCATTTCAAACTGGGATAATGTTGTAAGTTACACTGGCGGGATAATGTTGGAGGTTACACTGGCGGGATAATGTTGTAGGTTACACTGGCGGGATAATGTTGTAAGTTACACTGGCAAGTATAATAATATTTGCCAGGGGATATTATTAATAAATCTGATTATTTCACATGGAGGACATGTGGGAAGCTAAAAGGTTAGCATGCTTGCTGTTTTTAGCCAGCTAGCTAGCAAAATGCTAGCAGAGTAGCCTGCAGCCTTCAGGCAGGCACAAAACGAGGTAATGTAAAACCAAACTAAACTTTCATAACATTATTACAGCTATTATTTAAATATGCAGTTGGTTTTCTTTTAAATTAGCTTACAGTGAGGATGATGTTTTTAACGTAATTCTTCTTTGCCTTTTACCACAAATGGGAATACGACAACAAGAAAATCTCTGCTATCACCCCCTTGTAAATGTTGCTATTTGAGATTCTAGAAATACATGGACCGGGGAACTATCATGTTACCAAAAGGTGCGCCTTGCTGCAAAAATCTGACTCCACCCAAGCACACACACACACACACACAGTAAATGACCGAGTGATCTGTGTATCGGCCTTTACTATGGTTCAGAAACAGGTGTGGTGACCTTGCTGGCCTCTCTGCCGTTGGCCGGAGGGTCTGGGGAGGGAGGGCGGGACAGGCAGGATGTGGAGCCATGATGGAGTGCATGGACCAGAACCAGGAAGGGGAGGCTATCTTCTTGTTCACTTTCTTCTTCTCCTTCTCCTTCTGAGAGCAGTCCAGGGAGATGTTAATGTGTTTTGTTCTGAACCCTGATCACGCTGTCTATTAAAAGGCCATTAGATCTGTAATGAGGGGGAAAGTCCAAATGTGGACATGCTTGTTTTAATTAGGCTGGTGGTCGTGGGCTGGTGAGGCAGCAAGCACATTGTTACACACACATGAACATACACACATTTAACTTTTATCATTACAAAATAAACAAAGGTGCCCTCAATGCTTTCCTCAGAAAAGCATAGAGAATGATTGTTATAAAGCCTAAAGCTGTACCTCAACATGACCCTATAAACACCATCAGTGTGTTCAAACGACAGATATATTACAATACATAAGCAAAGGGTTTTTACACACGCTAATGTTAGTTCAGTTATTCAGATCATAGTGACTGACTGGACTGTGTTGGAATAACAGAATATTCCTAGATGGAAAGGTTTGACTTGATTCATGCATGCGTGAATGACCGGAGAAAATAGGTAAATTAAAAGGAGACAGCCTGCTTATTAATGCAGGGCTGGAGAAAGACGTCCCCCTAAGTGTAGTGCTCCCGGGTAACACGCAGAAGATTAATTGCTGCGCGAAGGAAATGAATTAAAGTTGATCTATAGCTCACAGTATACACTGCTGCATATATTTAATTCTTGGGTTTTAATGTGGATTCGTCCATCAGAGGAGGCAGTTGACAAATCAAGCATTGGAAACTAAAATCCAAACAGGCAATTAAGATAGAGAGGCCCTCAGGGTGACATCACATCCTCCCAGGATGCATTTCTCCATGACCATGGACAGACAGACAGACAGACAGACTCTCTCAGAGAGAGAGAGAGAGACAGACAGACAGACAGACAGACAGACAGACAGACAGACAGACAGACAGACGGGAAGACAAGAAGACAGGAAGACAGGAGAGCAAGGGGCAGGAAAGCCATCTCAGTTCTCATCTTGTTCTTGCACCACACGGTCAGACCTGACCGTGTGGTGCAAGGACAACAACCTCTCCCTCAATGAGATCAAGACATAGGAGATGATTGTGGACTACAGGAAAAGGAGGACCGAACACGCTCCCATTCTCATCGATGGGGCTCTAGTGGAGCAGGTTGAGAGCTTCAAGTTCCTTGGCGTCCACATCACCAACAAAGTAACATGGTCCAAGCACACCAAGACAGTCGTGAAGAGGGCACAACAAAACTTATTCCCCCTCAGGAGACTGAAAAGATTTGGCATGGGTCCTCAGATCCTCAAAAGGTTCTACAGCTGAACCATCGAGAGCATCCTGACAGGTTGCATCACTGCCTGGTATGGCACCTGCTCGGCCTTTGACCGCAAGGCACTACAGTGCGTACAATCCAGTACATCACTGGGGCCAAGCTTCCTGCCATCCAGGACCTCCATACCAGGCGGTGTCAGAGGAAGGCCCTAAAAATTGTCAAAGACTCCAGCCACCCTAGTCATAGACTGTTCTCTCTACTACTACACTGCAAACGCTACCGATATGCAAATTCTAGGTCCAAGAGGCTTCTAAACAGCTTCTACCTCCAAGCCATAAGACTCCTGAACATCTAATCAAAGGGCTACCCAGACTATTTGCATTGCCCCCTTCCCCCTCTTTTATGCTGCTGCTACTCTCTGTTATTATCTATGCATAGTCACTTTAATAATTTTACCTACATGTACAGTGAGGCAAAAAAGTATTTAGTCAGCCACCAATTGTGCAAGTTCTCCCACTTAAAAAGATGAGAGAGGCCTGTAATTTTCATCATAGGTACACTTCAACTATGACAGACAAAATGAGAAAAAAATATCCAGACAATCACATTGTAGGATTTTTAATGAATTTATTTGCAAATTATGGTGGAAAATAAGTATTTGGTCACCTACAAACAAGCAAAATTTCTGGCTCTCACAGACCTGTAACTTCCTCTTCTTTTTTTTTATTAATTAATTTGCAAATTATGGTGGAAAACAAGTATTTGGTCAATAACAAAAGTTTATCTCAATACTTTGTTATATACCCTTTGTTGGCAATGACAGAGGTCAAACGTTTTCTGTAAGTCTTCACAAGGTTTTCACACACTGTTGCTGGTATTTTGGCCCATTCCTTCATGCAGATCTCCTCTAGAGCAGTGATGTTTTGGGGCTGTTGCTAGGAAACACGGACTTTCAACTCCCTCCAAAGATTTTCTATGGGGTTGAGATCTGGAGACTGGCTAGGACACTCCAGGACCTTGAAATGCTTGGGATGTGTTTGGGATCATTGTCATGCTGAAAGACCCAGCCACGTTTCATCTTCAATGCCCTTGCTGATGGAAGGAGGTTTTCACTCAAAATCTCACAATACATGGTCCCATTCATTCTTTCCTTTACACGGATCAGTCGTCCTGGTCCCTTTGCAGAAAAACAGCCCCAAAGCATGATGTTTCCACCCCCATGCTTCACAGTAAGTATGGTGTTCTTTGGATGCAACTCAGCATTCTTTGTCCTCCAAACACGACGAGTTGAGTTTTTACCAAAAAGTTATATTTTGGTTTCATCTGACCATATGACATTCTCCCAATCTTCTTCTGGATCATCCAAATGCTCTCTAGCAAACTTCAGACGGGCCTGGACATGTACTGGCTTAAGCAGGGGGACACATCTGGCACTGCAGGATGTGAGTCCCTGGCGGCGTAGTGTGTTACTGATGATAGGCTTTGTTACTTTGGTCCCAGCTCTCTGCAGGTCATTCACTAGGTCCCCCCGTGTGGTTCTGGGATTTTTGCTCACCGTTCTTGTGATCATTTTGACCCCACGGGGTGAGATCTTGCGTGGAGTCCCAGATCGAGGGAGATTATCAGGTCTTGTATGTCTTCCATTTCCTAATAATTGCTCCCACAGTTGATTTCTTCAAACCAAGCTGCTTACCTATTGCAGATTCAGTCTTCGCAGCCTGGTACAGGTCTACAATTTTGTTTCTGGTGTCCCTTGACAGCTCTTTGGTCTTGGCCATAGTGGAGTTTGGAGTGTGACTGTTTGAGGTTGTGGACAGGTGTCTTTTATACTGATAACAAGTTCAAACAGGTGCCATTAATACAGGTAACGAGTGGAGGACCGAGGAGCCTCTTAAAGAGGAAGTTACAGGTCTGTGAGAGCCAGAAATCTTGCTTGTTTGTAGGTGACCAAATACTTATTTTCCACCATAATTTGCAAATAAATTCCTTAAAAATCCTACAATGTGATTTTCTGGATTTTTTTTCTCATTTTGTCTGTCATAGTTGAAGTGTACCTATGATGAAAATTACAGGCCTCTCTCATATTTTTAAGTGGGAGAACTTGCACAATTGTTGGCTGACTAAATACTTTTTTGCCCCACTGTACATCGACTAACCTCGACTAACCGGTGCCCCCGCACATTGACTCAGTACCGGTAACCCCTGTATATAGCCTCGCAATTGTTATTTTACTGCTGCTCTTTAATTACTTGTTACTTTTCTTTCTTTTTTTTGGTGGTATTTTTCTTAAAACGGCATTGTTGGTTAAGGGCTTGTAAGTAAGCATTTCACTGTAAGGTCCACCTACTCCTGTTGTGTTCGGCGCATGTGACAAATACAATTTGATTTGATTTGAGAAGAGCATCTTATTATTTTTCATTGATGTCCTCCTTCCAAACCTTTCCTCATGTCTCTTATTTATGAAGTACAGTAGAAAGTGCTTACAAATCGTTTTTTACCCCTTCAATGGGTGTGTTCATTCATCACATGATGCAACAAAAGATAGCAATGGCTCGCACTAAAAGATACAAATCAAAACAAAGGGAACATCAGTTACGCTCAGAGAGCATGGTGCCCTGTGGTCTAAGGAGGTTGAGATATGTCTAGTTCACATATCTGTCCGGAATTCAATTCTGTGCCTTATTGTGTCATAACACAGTGTGGATAGAATCAAGGTTTGTTTTATCCATTCCAGTAGCCAGAGTGAGCAGCAACAATCACCTGGACTCACAATTTGTCCTCCCCCAGTTCTCCTCATTGCTCATGTTATCTACTTAAGTGATAATGTCAGAGGAACCGGTAGTTGGTATATATGCACGGGTGTTGTTAGGCCCGAGTAGTCGAGGGCTGGCAAACCGTGCCAATATATCCTCCAAACACAGGCTTCGAGGGCATCATCACTTTTACTCAATGGGTTACCAACATATTCTAATGATGATTGACATATTTTCATTAAAAAAAAATATATTTTGATGAATTTATTCATACTATGTCATCCTTCGACAAGATATAGTCCCGACACAAATCTAGGGTTGCTACCCAAGCCAGCTGGTCTATCGGTTCGGTTGCCAGAGACACGACCCATTTGTTCAGTCTTTTTGTTCTGTATCGTCATTTTATTTTATCTCAGAGAAAATATAATCTATTATTCACGGGAACCCCTCCTCCCAGAATGTATCCTAATCTATAAATCATTGTTTAGACACTGAAGACTCCTGAGACAATTGGTTTATTGTTGGTTGTTGTTGTGTGAGAGGTATTTCCTACTCGTTGCCTGTCTCTCTCATAGTGGAGGTGTATACTGCTGCTGTTTTCCCCTCTACCTGCCTGCACATTACCCAGGGGGCCGAGCCAGAGGTGCGGTGGGAGTATTTGGCACTCCGCTGTGCTTGTAGGAGTTGTAACCGTGTTCTGTTCCGTCTCCCTCCAGTTAAAGAACGAGAGGGAGGGAGGGATAGGGCAAAAGGGAGGGGGAGAGAAAAAGAGGGAGAGAAAGAGAGGGGGAGGGAGAGAAAGGGAGGCGAGATGGAGAGGGAGAGAGGTAGGCCTGTGGTGTTCCCGTCCTCTCAGACTACAGCTGTGCTGCCTACAGAGACAGAGACAGGCTTTATCTCCAGTGTCATCCATAGCGTAAACAAACACGCGCGATACAAGAGCCTTTCAAACAAACACACTGTACCGTACCGCTGCTCTCTACAAAGTAGAGAGAGGGAGAGGGGAGACAAAGTTTATACAGATGGAGGAAGGGAGGGGGAGAGAAAGGGGGAGGAAGACAGTGAGTGAATGAGAGTTGGGAAAAGTGACCTGGTATTTCACTGTAGAACCGAGGAATCAGAATGCTCATTATGCTGAATAATTTAAGGAATACTCATAAATCAAGTTGCCGTTTAGATTATTGTTATTTTTCCAACACATACGAGTCAGACAATTTGTTTTTTCCTTCAATACCAAACTTCTGATTATTTGGGCTTTTACAGCTGGAGGAATACATCAGTCCCTGTCCCCTCTCTCTCTCCCTCGTTCTCTCTCTCTCTCTCTCTCTGTCCTCTCTCTGTCTCTCTCTCTCTGTCTCTCTCACTCTCTCTGTCTCTCTGTCTCTCTGTCTCTCTCTCTCTCTCTCTGGCTCTCTCTCTCTCTCTCTCTCTCTCACTCTCTCTGTCTCTCTCTCTCTCTCTCTCTCTCTCGCTCTCTCTCTGTCTCTCTCTCTCTATCTCTCTCTCTCTCTCTCTCTGTCCTCTCTCTGTCTCTCTCACTCTCTCTGTCTCTCTCTCTCTCTCTCTCTCTCTCTCTCTCTCTCTCTCTCTCTCTCTCTCTCTCTCTCTCTCTCTCTGTCCTCTCTCTGTCTCTCTCTCTCTGTCTCTCTCACTCTCTCTGTCTCTCTCTCTCGCTCTCTCTCTCTCTCTCTCTCTCTCTCTCTGTCTCTCTCTGTTCTCTCTCTCTCTCTGTCTCTCTGTCTCTCTGTCTCTCTCTCTCTCTGTCTCTCTCTCTCTCTCTCTCTCTCTCTCTCTGTCCTCTCTCTCTCTGTCCTCTCTCTGTCTCTCTCTCTCTGTCTCTCTCTCTCTGTCTCTCTCTCTCCCTCTCTCTCTCTCTCTCTCTCTCTCCCTCTCTGTGGCACTGTCAGTCTGTTACCCCCTCTGTCGCTTTGTCACACTCTCTCCCTCTCTGTGGCACTGTCACTTGAATCAGACGTTGAGTGCTGGGGTCTGTGAGAGGTGCTCAAAGCGTCTGCTCCAGACAACCCTGAGTGCTGCACTGCTTTCCTGACATGCTGACAACACTGGGCACGCGCATGCGTCTGCATATGTTGATTTTATCCATCCACACCAGACGTGATCAGGACACGCAGGTTGAAATATCAAAACTAACTCTGAACCAACTATATTAATTTGGGGCCATGTCGAAACACAAACGCTCATGGATGTTTAGTTAGCTAGCTTGCTGTTGCTACTGTAGCTAATTTGGTCCTGGGATATTAACATTGGGTTGTTATTTTACCTGAAATGCACAAGGTCCTTTTTTCCCTGGATCTTTGTAGAATTTTGACCCATTTTCAGCCAACTTTAAGGTGCATTACCACCTCCAACTGGACTGGAGTGTGGACCTCAGTTCAGCGTTCAATCACCCGCTTGGGTATTTGCTCCTAGAGATGGGAGAGGCTGGATTTGCAGCACATCAAGCGTCAAAAATAGAACCGGTTTCTATTTTAGCACCTGGCTACTCAGACGCCTGTTGACGCGCACGAGCAGTTTGGATGAATTGATTTAATAACGTGTATGTGTAAATGTATTCTGCAACGTGAACGCGCGCAAAACAAACCATGTGAGGCTCTGCTGATCTCTCCCTCTGCCTCTATCCTTCTGTGTTTCTCTCTCGCTCTACCTATCTGCCTGTATACATCTCTCTCTACCCCTCTCTCCCTCTGCCTCTATCTCTCTGTGTTTCTCTCTCTCTCTACCTCTCTGCCTGTCTACATCTCTCTCTACCCCTCTCCCCCTCTGCCTCTATCTCTCTGTTTCTCTCTGTTTCTCTCTACCTCTCTGCCTGTCTACATCTCTCTCTACCCCTCTCTCCCTCTGCCTCTATCCTTCTGTGTTTCTCTCTCGCTCTACCTATCTGCCTGTATACATCTCTCTCTACCCCTCTCTCCCTCTGCCTCTATCCTTCTGTGTTTCTCTCTCTCTCTACCTCTCTGCCTGTCTACATCTCTCTCTACCCCTCTCCCCCTCTGCCTCTATCTCTCTGTTTCTCTCTGTTTCTCTCTACCTCTCTGCCTGTCTACATCTCTCTCTATCCCTCTCTCCCTCTGCCTCTATCGCTCTGTGTTTCTCTCTCTCTCTACCTCTCTGCCTGTCTACATCTCTCTCTACCCCTCTCTCCCTCTGCCTCTATCCTTCTGTGTTTCTCTCTCTCTCTACCTCTCTGCCTGTCTACATCTCTCTCTACCCCTCTCCCCCTCTGCCTCTATCTCTCTGTGTTTCTCTCTCTCTCTACCTCTGTGCCTGTCTACATCTCTCTCTACCCCTCTCTCCCTCTGCCTCTATCTCTCTGTGTTTCTCTCTCTCTCTACCTCTCTGCCTGTCTACATCTCTCTCTACCTCTATCTCCCTCTGCATCTATTCCACTCTGTCTGACTGTCTCTGTCTGTCTGTCTGTCTGTCTGTCTGTCTGTCTGTCTGTCTCTCTCTCTCTCTCTCTCTCTCTCTCTCTCTCTCTCTCTCACTCACTCTCCCTATCTGCCTTTCTGCCTCTCTCCAGAGGCCCTTGATTACAAACCTGCTGAGCCGTGGCCCCACGCTGGTTGGGATGGTGTTTAGTCCGGGCCCTGGCCCCGCTAGGCCCCCCTACCAGCCTGATCAACAGCCTCCTATAGCCCCAGACAGCTGACCCCTCCAGCCTCAGCCCCAGTCTCTGCCCTTTGTGAAGGCTCACCGCTCTGAACCCACTTCAACTCAACCAGTTGTTCCTTCTTCCCAAGGCTTGACCCCTGGAAATCCCTCTGATATAAGGCTGGCACAGGTCCGGCCCTGGTGGCTAAGCCCAGCTCAGGAGTGGGACCAGAGGGGCAAAGGCAGAACAAGGCCTGGGTTGGGCTGGGCCCTATGTTCCAGGCACGCTAGTCTCTACTGCTACTACAAACATGTATCCCTACTCCACAGAGCGGAGAGGTCAGAATGAGAGGAGACTGACAAGGTTTAAAGGGATATTTAAGTGCTCTGTGTGTACACGAGTTCCTCTGCCTCCCCCTGTGTACCCGGTCTTCCCCAGTCGGCAGACGTTCTCTCGCTCTCTCTCTCTCTCTTTCTCTCTCTTGCTTTTTCCGTCTCTTTTGTGTTCGGCTTTATTAAAAAAAGTGATTGTTGGTATTGGGAGGGTTTGGGATGTGTGTAATTCAGGACAGACTGCTGCATTATTCAGTTAGGCGGGTAGCAGAGTCAGAGAGAAGAGGAGTCAGAGAGAAGAGAAGCCCGGGCTTTATGCAGTCCTAGCAACCAGCACTACCCTTCAATTATCCTCATTATTACCTCTCTACTTCACAGACAGCCTCCTCCGAGGTGACTTATGCAGATACAAGATGCCAGATGAGACTTTTTATTAAGAGACGGGTGGTCATAACAAACACCATACATGTCAACTGTCCTCAGTAACATCAGAAGGCTACAAAATATTATTATGCGAAGAGGCAACAAGGCCAAAATTAAATTATTCAGCAGGCTAAATGAAAGACAAACCCAAACACTGAGACATGCAAACCTGACGCAAAGCAAAGTGTGCATCGTTACAGGAGACAAAACTTATAGTCACATGTCAATGTCCACTCTGTCACTGAGTGTCGGTTATTTTGGTAGTGAGGCTGTAGATGTAATGACAGTAGAATCCACATGGTTTTGGGAGAGCACAGAGCTGGTTTATGTGGAGGCTAAACGATGTGGTTGTTGTCTGCCAGTAGAATAGCACTGTGTTAGATAGACAGATCTGTTGTTATACTCTGTGAAATTATATACTGTGAAATATAACAGGGAGAAATGTCAGCTTTTTTGGGGGATCGGATATTACTTTTAACATCTTTCGTTGAATCAGTTTGTTTGAGTTTTGAATAGGACATTGTTAATGATATTTTATTTTTATTTAACTAGCCAAGTCAGTTAAGAATAAATTCTTATTTACAATGACGGCCTACCCTGGCCAAACTCTAACCTGGATGACACTGGGCCAATTGTGCCCCACCATAGGACTCCCAATCACGGCCGCTTGAGCTACAGCCTGGAATCGAACCAGGGTTTGTAGTGGCGTCTCTAGCACTGAGATGCAGTGCCTTAGACCACTGCGCCTGTCGGGGTCCCCAAACACATGATACACAGAGGTATTATGAAAAGACAGAATTGGAACCATGGAGCTTTGTGTTTGCTTTGTGAAAATCTGAAAGATTTGAATTTATCTTGAGCAAAATGTATTCTCCAGCTTTCTAGTTTATCTCCGTATTTCTCAGGATGACTTAATGTTCTTTTGATAGGCTCCATTCACTGAGCAGCGAGCTCACACAAAAGGCATGGATGCTACCCCAGTTAATTTTGTTGACCCCAAGCAAATTCTCACAATCGAGCGAGCTTGGCTTTGATATTTCTAGGATATAATCTATGTGGCAGCGTTGAAACTGGGAACCGTAAAAACTGTAGTTTTGCAGCTTGCGCTAAGCGTGATCTTTTAAAAGGGCTCATGGCTCCTGTGTCTTGTGCAGCTCTCAGTGGTTAACCTCAGGGTAGCAGAGCTTCATATACTGTATGGCTCTGTAGGGAGACTGGACAGGAAATTGGCCACAGCATTAACTGAAACCAGACTGGAGTGCTGTGAAATGGTGGGTGGGTCTGGACTGGAGGAGCCCCTCAGGTTGAGTGAAATGGCGTGGTGGTGATGGAAGGGGATAAAAGAGCTCTGTGATAGAGGAGTAGAGGACCATCGGTTAAACAGCACTCTAAACATCCATTCATTTAGGAGGGACTCTTTCAGGATATCTTCCCTTGCAGTGCAGTAGGATATTGCATTTTGTGTCCCGATACTGCACTCTCTCTTGTTGCAAACCATCCAGGGCTAACAAAAGAGAGACAGTCATTTGAATAAGATTCAACTGTTTTCTCCCCTGCCTGCCTGTCACCTTATTCAGGGGCCTACTCTTCTCTCACCATCCCAGCAACAGTGTACATAGTCTTCTCTCACCACCCCAGCAACAGTGTACATAGTCTCCTCTCACCATCCCAGCAACAGTGTACATAGTCTCCTCTCACCATCCCAGCAACAGTGTACATAGTCTCCTCTCACAACCCCAGCAACAGTGTACATAGTATTCTCTCACCATCCCAGCAACAGTGTACATAGTCTCCTCTCACCATCCCAGCAACAGTGTACATAGTATTCTCTCACCATCCCAGCAACAGTGTACATAGTATTCTCTCACAACCCCAGCAACAGTGTACATAGTATTCCCTCACCATCCCAGCAACAGTGTACATAGTATTCTCTCACAACCCCAGCAACAGTGTACATAGTATTCTCTCACCATCCCAGCAACAGTGTACATAGTATTCTCTCACCACCCCAGCAACAGTGTACATAGTATTCTCTCACCATCCCAGCAACAGTGTACATAGTATTCTCTCACAACCCCAGCAACAGTGTACATAGTATTCTCTCACCATCCCAGCAACAGTGTACATAGTATTCTCTCACCATCCCAGCAACAGTGTACATAGTATTCTCTCACAACCCCAGCAACAGTGTACATAGTATTCTCTCACCATCCCAGCAACAGTGTACATAGTCTTCTCTCACCACCCCAGCAACAGTGTACATAGTCTCCTCTCACCATCCCAGCAACAGTGTACATAGTCTCCTCCACCACCCCCAGCAACAGTGTACATAATCTCCTCCACCACACCCAGCAACAGTGTACATAGTCTCCTCCACCACCCCCAGAAACAGTGTACATAGTCTTCTCTCACAACCCCCAGAAACAGTGTACATAGTCTTCTCTCACAACCCCCAGAAACAGTGTACATAGTCTCCTCCACAACCCCCAGAAACAGTGTACATAGTCTCCTCCACCACCCCCAGAAACAGTGTACATAGTCTTCTCTCACAACCCCCAGAAACAGTGTACATAGTCTCCTCCACCACCCCCAGAAACAGTGTACATAGTCTCCTCCACCACCCCCGGAAACAGTGTACATAGTCTTCTCTCACAACCCCCAGAAACAGTGTACATAGTCTCCTCCACCACCCCCAGAAACAGTGTACATAGTCTTCTCTCACAATCCCCAGAAACAGTGTACATAGTCTCCTCCACCACCCCCAGAAACAGTGTACATAGTCTCCTCCACCACCCCCAGAAACAGTGTGCATAGTCTCCTCCACAACCCCCAGAAACAGTGTACATAGTCTCCTCCACAACCCCCAGAAACAGTGTACATAGTCTCCTCCACAACCCCCAGAAACAGTGTACATAGTCTCCTCCACCACCCCCAGAAACAGTGTACATAGTCTTCTCTCACCACCCCCAGAAACAGTGTACATAGTCTCCTCCACCACCCCCAGAAACAGTGTACATAGTCTCCTCCACAACCCCCAGAAACAGTGTACATAGTCTCCTCCACAACTCCCAGAAACAGTGTACATAGTCTCCTCCACCACCCCCAGAAACAGTGTACATAGTCTCCTCCACCACCCCCAGAAACAGTGTACATAGTCTCCTCCACCACCCCCAGAAACAGTGTACATAGTCTCCTCCACAACCCCCAGAAACAGTGTACATAGTCTCCTCCACAACTCCCAGAAACAGTGTACATAGTCTCCTCCACCACCCCCAGAAACAGTGTACATAGTCTCCTCCACCACCCCCAGAAACAGTGTACATAGTCTCCTCCACCACCCCCAGACTTTGGAAAATAAAATCGTTCTCCAAAGGTAAACCGGTCTCACATGCATAGCTATCTGTGGGTATCAGGATTCGCGATTCGAAGGTTCATCGGCTAAATCCAATCCTGTTTGCTTGTTGAGGCTGTAATATTACAATTTAAATAATGTGGGGAGTATCAACACCTCTCAGCAGGATCACAACACTGGGGATGACCTGGTTAGTTTTCTTTCTTTGCAGTTTTCATCCTCATTTATAGTCCTTGGCCCCCCTCTCGCTCCCTGGTAATGAGAAAATGTGCCATCGTCTCTGTTTACTGAGCTGGACTATCTGGCTGCCATTCCTCATATTGTTTGAAATCAAATGGGAAGTAAATGATCAGGTCGGGGGTTAGATCACTTGTTTGTTTTTCATGCATCGCTCCCCTTTCCTAGTCTAGGAGGAATAGGAGGGTGTGTAGTGTACATATCACGTTGGCCTCCTTGTCCTTGCAGTTTCCTCATTTCATTCATAACAAGATCTTTGAAAAGTATTGTAAATGGTTACAATATTTATGTTTGTTACATTAGATGAAAGGCATTGAATACAGCCTGAGTTTTGCCCACAGAGTGTTGAGAATGTTGATCAATGACTGTATAGTGGAGGTTAATGAGAAGAGGCTTTTCATGACCGGCCCAGATGGCACACTGCGCCATCTGCATGCTTCATTTACCTGCCTCTCTCTGGGTTGTGTTGCGTTGCGTGTGGGAGGCATCATGACTCTGTGTGTGTTGTGTTCTTAACCACCAGTTGTTCCACTGGATCAAAGTCATGACGACAACCTCTTGAAGTGGGTTAAGATACAATTGTCCAGGAGGTGGAGGGATGCAAAACTGTAGCTTGGGTATTTCTCCTATTGATCCCTTTCTGAAAGGGATATTTTAGTGGAGATGGGGCTGTCTGTCTGAGGGGAAGGGAAGAGCAGGGCTTTCTCTTTTCCTGCCTGTTGTGTTCTATCAGAGTGCTGCTAGATAATGTAAGTAACCCACTTCAAAGCCAGTGCTGCCAGAGCCTCTGCCTCAATCAGGACCTGGCAGCAAGTTTAAAGTCGGCCCACATTCATCAGGTTTGATTAGTCGAGCCCAGAGCTCCAGCTGTTCCCTGTGACAGGCCAGTGAGGTGAGCTCCGAGCCCACGGGAGGCCTTCACATGCTCCGGCCGTTGCATAGTATATCATTGATTGTATAACATTTCACTTCAAAGGCTTCATAGGCTTTTGTATATTTTTGTTGATAAACTGGGTGGTTCAAGTCCTGAATGCTGATTGGCTGACAGCCATGGTATATTAAACTGTATACCATGGGTATGACAAAACATGTATTTGTACTGCTCTAATTACATTGGTAACCAGTTTATAATAGCAATAAGGCACCTCAAGGGTTTGTGGTATATGGCCAATATACCACGGCTAAGGCTTACTTGCCTTACTGCTTAATAAGCTTGATTTAGGTGTTAAATGTGGCATTGACTGGGTAAGCCCTCATTCTCTCCCTCCAAAACATTCTGATGCGTTACGTCACCGGCAGCTCTCCTGAAGCAGCTCGTCTCTTGTGCAGAGCAGCACTACTCTACCTGCTGCGTTCTGGATCAGCTATTCACTGTACTGTGGTCCTTTTCCATTTCATTAACTCTGCCCAAAATGATTCATTTACATGACAGATGCCCTTATGCATGCCACAGAGAGCAGGCCGGGAGCACAGCAGAAGAAGAACACCTGTGGTGTGAATTTGTTATTTGAACCTTTGGTGTAGAGTTCCCCTCCTCTCTCGACCCACTAATCCACCCTCAGTGTTACCTCTGCTTACTGAGGGCTAGTTCCACAAACCCACCCTCAGTGTTACCTCTGCTTACTGAGGGCTAGTTCCACTAACCCACCCTCAGTGTTACCGCTGCATACTGAGGGCTAGTTCCACTAACCCACCCTCAGTGTTACCGCTGCATACTGAGGGCTAGTTCCACTAACCCACCCTCAGTGTTACCGATGCATACTGAGGGCTAGTTCCACTAACCCACCCTCAGTGTTACCTCTGCATACTGAGGGCTAGTTCCACTAACCCACCCTCAGTGTTACCGCTGCATACTGAGGGCTAGTTCCACTAACCCACCCTCAGTGTTACCGCTGCATACTGAGGGCTAGTTCCACTAACCCACCCTCAGTGTTACCGCTGCATACTGAGGGCTAGTTCCACTAACCCACCCTCAGTGTTACCTCTGCTTACTGAGGGCTAGTTCCACTAACCCACCCTCAGTGTTACCGCTGCATACTGAGGGCTAGTTCCACTAACCCACCCTCAGTGTTACCTCTGCTTACTGAGGGCTAGTTCCACTAACCCACCCTCAGTGTTACCGCTGCATACTGAGGGCTAGTTCCACTAACCCACCCTCAGTGTTACCGATGCATACTGAGGGCTAGTTCCACTAACCCACCCTCAGTGTTACCTCTGCATACTGAGGGCTAGTTCCACTAACCCACCCTCAGTGTTACCTCTGCTTACTGAGGGCTAGTTCCACTAACCCACCCTCAGTGTTACCTCTGCATACTGAGGGCTAGTTCCACTAACCCACCCTCAGTGTTACCGCTGCATACTGAGGGCTAGTTCCACTAACCCACCCTCAGTGTTACCTCTGCATACTGAGGGCTAGTTCCACTAACCCACCCTCAGTGTTACCGCTGCATACTGAGGGCTAGTTCCACTAACCCACCCTCAGTGTTACCTCTGCATACTGAGGGCTAGTTCCACTAACCCACCCTCAGTGTTACCGCTGCATACTGAGGGCTAGTTCCACTAACCCACCCTCAGTGTTACCGCTGCATACTGAGGGCTAGTTCCACTAACCCACCCTCAGTGTTACCTCTGCATACTGAGGGCTAGTTCCACTAACCCACCCTCAGTGTTACCGCTGCATACTGAGGGCTAGTTCCACTAACCCACCCTCAGTGTTACCTCTGCTTACTGAGGGCTAGTTCCACTAACCCACCCTCAGTGTTACCACTGCTTACTGAGGGCTAGTTCCACTAACCCACCCTCAGTGTTACCTCTGCATACTGAGGGCTAGTTCCACTAACCCACCCTCAGTGTTACCGCTGCATACTGAGGGCTAGTTCCACTAACCCACCCTCAGTGTTACCTCTGCATACTGAGGGCTAGTTCCACTAACCCACCCTCAGTGTTACCACTGCTTACTGAGGGCTAGTTCTACTGTAATGCACTGGGGAAAGCACTCAGTCACATGGCCCGTGAAGGTAATTGCTTTTAACTTTTTGAAAATACCAATTTTCTGCCTGTGAAATTAAAGATGGCCGTGTGTGTGTGTGTGTGCGTCTTACATAATTGTTATTCTGCAGGCTGTGGGCTGTGCCTTTGGTTGAGCTCACGGCTGCCAGGCCTGTTTGCCGCCTGCCAGGCCCCGGAAACTGGATCTCAGGGTAATTTAGACAAACCTTAAACACAGCGCAACCAGCCAATGAATGGCCTGTTGTCAGGTTACAGCTCCCTAAGACCTAGCTTCACAGCTCGTACTGCTGATTGGTGTGAAGGGAAGCCCATGCATCATCTAGAATTAAATAGCTGATTTGAGCACTCCCGTTTGCTTGAGTATTTATTTATACACAGTCGGGTGGTAGGCGTGTTGAAAACACGTTTGCTCTGAAGTTGTTGTGTTGCAAACCTGTAATCCACCGGTGCAATCATGATGCACTGATTTCAGTACACACCCAACAAGCTTAAGGAGTTTTATTTAAAGACGTTCAGTTTGTGTATGTGCGTACAAGTGTGTGTGTGTTTGTGTATGGGGTGGGGGGAGTGGGGGGTCACTTAGGGTCACAAGGCCACAGTACGTCAATCCAACTCCAACGACTTTTAAGATCGGATCATAGCTCCATGTCCCTAGAGGGTCACCGTAACTGCTTGCCTTGTTTCACTTTACTTCTGGCTGTATAGTATGAGGGAGCTGCCGTGCTACTGAGTCTGTGACACACCACCATCCACAGTACATGTGGCGCTCTACTGTGTGATGTCAGTGCTTCAAAGTCCCTCATTGTCCCACCACATAGACGCACAGCCATTTATTTTCACTCCTGATAGATCAGCACATACTGCTGCCTTCATGTTCTCTCTCCCTTCCTCCTTCATCTCCCGTTGCTCTGCTTATTTCTGCACGACATTTGGCTGCTGTTTTCTGAAGTGTTCCCAATAATAATGACTGCTGTGAGATAAAAGTTATTTTTAGGTCATTGTGTTTGTCTTTCTGACTCACTGAATGTTTGGTTGAAACTGTCTGTTGTTGTTGTAGATGCTGTTTGTGGGCTATGCACAGATCTTCTCTGAATACTGGGCATCATTTATGATATATGGTTCCCCCTACCCTTTATCTTTTTCTCATCCTGACAATGTTGTTGTTTTTGTTGGAAACTGTCCCATTATTATTTAATCTGTCTGTTACACACGTGGGATGTTCAATAACTCACCTAGAGTCCATAGCTACGACTGTTTAAGCAACCGCACACACCATCGGCAGCACTAGGCTTTCTTTTCTCAAAAGGAGAGAGAGAGATTTGTTGGCATACAGTCAGTCGTTCAATTATCTCCGCACTTCATTTTGTGTTCTGTACGGCAGCATCATTTACGAGACAGATCAGGTCCATTCAGTCATCCTTGTCCTGGAACAAAAAAACAGGCAGTAATTACAAACATTTAGACCCCTGAAAGAGACGCATTTGATATGTGATCCCTAAAGCTGTTAAGTCTTTTCTTTTGAGGTGCAAATGAACAGTGTGAACACTGAGAAAATAGCACACAGGCCCTGTGACGCAGTTATCACCGACGCAGCTTGAGAGCCAATTGAGCAGTGACGTGCCTGGCTCTTCTGGCACACAATGGGGGGAAAAGTGCAGAAGTGGGCTGTGGTAATTGAGCATGTGGGCAGTATGATGTTTTTAAATGGCCCAGTTAATTGTTATTTAAGGAATGGGCCTTATCCCCCACTGAGATTGGTGGAGAGGGGCTGTGGGGGCATGTCATAGATGAGTGTCATTATCATTACCACCCATCTGCATCTGGGGATGGATGCTCACAGACACCACAATGTCAGCAGCCCTCTCTCTCCTCCTTATCCCTTCCTCCCTTTTCCTTGCTCTCTCTCTCTCTCTCTCTCTCTCACACACACAATTGCTCCCTTTTCTTAACTACCTATTTATCTCTCTTCTCTCCCTGTTCTCCAAGCCATGCCTCTTCCTCCTCTCTCTTCTCTCCCTGTTCTCCAAGCCATGCCTCTTCCTCCTCTCTCTTCTCTCCCTGTTCTCCAAGCCATGCCTCTTCCTCCTCTCTCTTCTCTCCCTGTTCTCCAAGCCATGCCTCTTCCTCCTCTCTCTTCTCTCCCTGTTCTCCAAGCCATGCCTCTTCCTCCTCTCTCTTCCATCCCTGCGCTCCCCCTCTCCAGTGCAGCTGTGAATGGGGGGGAACTCTCACATTAAAGGTCTCCTCTGAGTCCTATTTTACACCATTACCGTCATCTGTCTCTCCTTTTAAGATATGCTAAACCGCTATGGCGGCAGTATGATCTTATTGCTTTCTATTGCTCCAGACAGTGAAGACACGAGGTGACATATTGAGAGATAATGATTTTAATTAAATAAAATATCAAGTGATTGACAGCCTGGTCCCCATCTTCCGTGTGCAATTACTCTGTACTCCTCTTATTCCCCAAGCAGAGGTCAACGACCAGTGGCATTTGGACCATGATGGAACTGTTGCATTTGAAAAGGGACAGAATAAAAATACTTTTCTCCAGTGGTTTCCCTCCTCCAGGGGAGTGGGGAGATAGTAATGTACTCTGTAATGATGTGCTATTACAGGACTTGTTGAATTGTGCTCATACTGGAACTGTGTGCCTTTTAGTGTCTTAAGAGGATTAAGAATTTGACGGTGGTTTGAAAAATACCCAGCTGTCAATCACTTGGTGATTTGATCTAATAGAAGTCATTTGATGTTCTGACCGTAGAGGCCTACCAGGAAAATGTTGTTTCCTAATTTAGCCTTGAAAGGTGGTGTCATCTGTCTGTATATGTGGGGACAGACATGCACACAGTGCTGTGTTATGGCATGTTGTGAACCTCCGTGTGTTGGTGACAATGTTATTTTGGTCTGGCAGTGGGTGGATGGACGGCCAGAGCTGTGCTGTGACGTGGCCCCAGGTCCAGCCTCAGTGAACTGTGGCAGGGTGGAAAGTTTCCCTCAGGCAGTCACACCAGCCTGCTCCCAGCTCCATATCTCCATGGCTCCATGCTCGGCCTTTGACTACGCATGGAAAAATAGTTATATTTAGAAATAGTGTTGCGGGGGATGCTGCTGCTGCTGAGAGAGATACATTCATATGTTAAAGCCCTTTGCCCGGGCTGGCTATGAATGATTCACTCACACAAACACATAAACACACGGCAGCACCTGCAAGAAACGTCATAGGGACATGCTCTGAACTGCTCTGAGGCTGTCTGCCTCACTGCTCTCATTATTCCCTTCAAACCCAGCCACCTCAACCACCTCTAGTTTTACAGCTGTGTTCCAGCTTCACAAGGATGCAAGGATGGAGTACCCAGAGACGGAGCCACTGTGGTTCATCTGAGGATGTTGCCTGCTCCTCCACTAACATCACTCTGGGTTATTTTATGAGTCTGGCCCATGTTGTTCTTGATGTTCCCTGTTAGTTTATTGTTCCCATTTGCCTCCTCCTCCCCTACAGCTGAAGATTATAACCTAGATCAAACTAGTCTCTGAGACACCCGCCTTCCCTCTCCCTCCTCTCCCTATACAGGCAGGCTTACCCACAGTATAGTACAGTACAGTAGACTACAGCATTCGGCATCATCCCTCGTCACTGACCTATAGACAGCCGTAATGACTGCCTGCATCTTTGGCCCTCTGGCTCCGACATGCTTTAGCAATACCAATCTAATTGAGCAACACACCATATTCTATTTGTTACTCTGATTGATCGTTCCTCCTGCAGTGTAACAATAGCTAAGGGCTTTACAAGCCCCTGCACCTCTCTGATTCAGAGGGGTTTGGGTTAAATGTGGAAGACACAGTTCAGTTGAATGCATTCAGTTGTACAACTGACTAGGTATCCTCTTTTCCCTTTCCCTTCTAGGCTGGCTGGGGGACTCAGACATGATATTTGGTGTTAGTTTCAGTTGAATCGTCAGGCTGAGTGGCTGGTTCTCATATGCCATTGGTCTGAGGTGGTTAATGGTTTTTTCTCACCAACTAGGGACAATGGTTCATCTTTACGGATATAAATAACTAGGACATGGTCGTCAAGACCCAAGCAAACTATTTTTTAGAGAAGGGGAGATTGGTCTATATAAGGAGAGGGGTAGAGAAGAAGAAAGGGAGAGGGAGAGAGGGAGGGAGAGAGGGAGGGAGAGAGAGAGAGGGGTAAAGAGGGAGGGAGAGAGAGATGGGTAGAGAGGGAGGGAGAGAGACGGGTAGAGAGGGAGGGAGAGAGAGAGTGGTAGAGAGGGAGGGAGAGAGAGATGGGTAGAGAGGGAGGGAGAGAGAGATGGGTAGAGAGGGAGGGAGAGAGAGATGGGTAGAGAGGGAGGGAGAGAGAGAGGGGTAGAGAGGGATGGAGAGAGAGAGAGGTAGAGAGGGAGGGAGAGAGAGATGGGCAGAGAGGGAGAGAGGGAGGGAGAGAGAGAGATGGGGAGAGAGGGAGGGAGAGAGAGATGGGTAGAGAGGGAGAGAGGGAGGGAGAGAGAGAGATAAAGGGGTAGAGAGGGAGAGAGGGAGGGAGAGAGAGATGGGTAGAGAGGGAGAGAGGGGTAGAGAGGGAGGGAGAGAGAGATAGAGAGAGAGAGAGGGGTAGAGAGGGAGGGAGAGAGATGGGTAGAGAGGGAGAGAGGGAGGGAGAGAGAGAGAGAGAAAGGGGTAGAGAGGGAGAGAGGGAGGGAGAGAGAGATGGGTAGAGAGGGAGAGAGGGGTAGAGAGGGAGGGATAGAGAGAGGGAGAGAGAGAGAGAGATAGAGAGGGAGGGAGAGAGAGAGAGAGAGGGGTAGAGAGATAGAGAGGGGTACAGAGGGAGGTAGAGAGAGAGAGGGGTAGAGAGGGAGGGAGAGAGAGAGGGGTAGAGAGGGAGGGAGAGAGAGGGGTAGAGAGGGAGAGAGAGAGATAGGGGGAGAGAGAGAGGGGTAGAGAGGGAGGGGGAGAGAGAGGGGTAGAGAGGGAGGGGGAGAGAGAGAGAGAGAGACGCACGATTTGTGACCTGTTGCCATGAGAAAAGGGCAACCAGTGAAGAACAAACACCATTGTAAATACAACCCATATTTATGCTTATTTATTTTATGCTTATTTATTTTATCTTGTGTCCTTTAACCATTTGTGTATTGTTGAAACACTGTATATATATATATAATATGACATTTGCTATGAGAGGGGGGGTAGAGAGAAAGAGAGAGAGAGGGGTAGAGAGAGAGAGAGAGAGAGAGAGAGAGAGAGAGAGAGCTGCAGAAACAGAGGTCATCCTAACATTTCAGCCAAGTATCTTTACTATGATTCTCTAGGCCAGTTGTTCTAAATCAGATGTTCTGGGGATCTTTTCTATCATAAGGCATGATGGGTATGATTTCCCCACATGCATGACATCTAAAGCCAACCTCCTATCAGCAGGGCATGGTAACCTTGCAGGTCTCTCCTTCCGTAAAGGACAGAATCTTTTCTATTGAGTCAGGTGTGGAACAATAACCTCTTCATTTATAGTAGGGCTCAGCTTAACTTTTGCCAGGTCGACCAGGTACAGTATATCACAAAAGTCAGTACACCCCTCACTGTTGTAAATATTTGAGTATATCTTTTCATGTGACAACACTGAAGAAATGACACTTTGCTACAATGTAAAGTAGTGAGTGTACCGCTTTATAACAGTGTACATTTGCTGTCCCCTCAAAATAACTCAACACACAGCCATTGTCTAAACCGCTGGCAACAAAAGTGAGTACACCACTAAGTGAAAATGTCCAAATTGGGCCCAAAGTGTCAATATTTTGTGTGGCCACCATCATTTTCCAGCACTGCCTTAACCCTCTTGGGCATGGAGTTCACCAGAGCTTCACAGGTTGCCACTGGAGCCCTCTTCCACTCCTCCATGACGACATCACGGAGCTGGTGGATGTTAGAGACCTTGCACTCCTCCACCTTCCGTTTGAGGATGCCCCACAGATGCTCAATAGGGTTTAGGTCGTTATCATGTTGGAATACTGCCCTGCGGCCCAGTCTCCGAAGGGAGGGGATCATGCTCTGCTTCAGTATGTCACAGTACATGTTGGCATTCATGGTTCCCTCAATGAACTGTAGCTCCCCAGTGCTGGCAGCACTCATGCAGCCCCAGACCATGACACTCCCACCACCATGCTTGACTGTAGGCAAGACACACTTCTCTTTGTACTCCTCACCTGGTTGCCGCCACACACGCTTGACACCATTTGAACCAAATACGTTTATATTGGTATCATCAGATCACAGGACATGGTTCCAGTAATCCATGTCCTTAGTCTGCTTGTCTTCAGCAAACTGTTTGCGGGCTTTCTTGTGCATCATCTTTAGAAGAGGCTTCCTTCTGGGACGACAGCCATGCAGACCAATTTGATGCAGTGTACGGCGTATGGTCTGAGCACTGACAGGCTGACCCCCCACCCCTTCAACCTCTGCAGCAATGCTGGCAGCACTCATACGTCTATTTCCCAAAGACAACCTCTGTATATGATGCTGAGCATGTGCACTCAACTTCTTTGGTCGACCATGGCGAGGCCTGTTCTGAGTGGAACCTGTCCAGTTAAACCGCTGTATGGTCTTGGCCACCGTGCTGCAGCTCAGTTTCAGGGTCTTGGCAATCTTCTCATAGCCCAGGCCATCTTTATGTAGAACAACAATAATTTTTTTCAGAACCTCATAGAGTTCTTTGCCATGAGGTGCCATGTTGAACTTCCAGTGACCAGTCAGTATGAGGGAGTGTGAGAGCGATGACACCAAATTTAACACACCTGCTCCCCATTCACACCTGAGACCTTGTAACACTAACGAGTCACATGACACCGGGGAGGGAAAATGGCTAATTGGGCTAAATTGGACATTTTTACTTAGGGGTGTACTCACTTTTGTTGCCAGCGGTTTAGACAATGGCTGTGTGTTGAGTTATTTTGAGGGGACAGCAAATTTACACTGTTATAAAGCGGTACACTCACTACTTTACATTGTAGCAAAGTGTCATTTCTTCAGTGTTGTCACATGAAAAGATATACTCAAATATTTACAAAAATGTGAGGGGTGTACTCACTTTTGTGATATAATGAATGTGTGTGCACATGTGTACGTGTTTGTGCCTATGTGTGTGTGTACGTGTTCGTGCCTGTGTGTGTGTACGTGTTCGTGCCTGTGTGTGTGTACGTGTTCGTGCCTGTGTGTGTGTCGCAGTGAGCCTGTGATGGTCTGGTCTGAAATAAAACCCTGTGGTTGATGCAGTGTGTTTGGCTGGGTGTGACCGACTGCAGCAGTGTTCTGTGTTCAGCCAATGACACCTGGCGATGTCAGGAAGGGAACATAGCGTGGGCCCATTTCAGACGTGGTTGCTCACGGAGACGGAGCGTAGAACTATCAGGAGCAGGGACACCCATCCAAAGTGTTAAAGAAATGGAAGCCCTTAAAGTGTGTGATTGTGTTGGACGGCTGTGCTTCATCATGGAAAGAGAGGGAGGGAAAGAGAGAGAGATGTTCAAATTCACTAGTTATGAATTTTTGTTGTCTCTATTAAAACAGTTTATTTTGATCCTGAGTGTAGGTTATTTCCCTGACATCTGGAACCAAGGACCCATAACCCCAATCTTTAACAAGTGTAAACTTTATTAAGAAGCACAATGTCTTGAGTGAAAGCCAAATAGGATTTTTACCAAAACGTTGCACGACGGATTATATTTCCATCCTCCACACCCTGACAGATAAACATACCACAATAACACCCTAGCTTTATGGACTTCCAAAAAGCATTTGATTCTATTTGGCAAACAGGACTGTTCAAAATTATTGAACGTGTTGTAGTGGGTATAACATACGACATAATTAAATCAATATGGACAACAAAATTGCCAAGAAAATAACAGAATTTGTTAACCAGAGACAGGGCCTTGCATCTCAGCCCCACGCTCTCTTATTGACATCAACGAATTGGCCACTATTCTCGAAAAACTCAGCCCCTGGTGTTAGTCTCCACAATTCAGAGGTTAACTGCCTGCTCTTCACAGATTACCTTACATTTGTTTTATTTGATTATTTATTTATTATGATCCCCATTAGCTGACACCAATGGTGCCCTGGCAGTTAACCCCAAGAAGAACATTTTTCCAGAGAAGATTCAGATCTCAGGGAATTAGACCAAAGTTCTCAATTGGTACACAATATATAGAGTACTGCGCACACTACAATTACTTAGATTTAAATATATAGAGTACTGCACACACTACAATTACTTAGATTTAAATATATAGAGTACTGCACACACTACAATTACTTTGATTTAAATGTAATATCAACTGGGCACCTGAAAGAGGTATTGAATGAACTAAGAGAGAAAGCACGCAGGGCATTCTAGCAATTAACAATTGAATTGAAATTGAAATACCTGTGTGGCTAAAACTAATTGAATGTGTCATAGAATCAATTGTAGTGAGGTGTGGGGTCCACTTGCAAAACAAGATTTTACCCAATGGGACAAACAATCCATTAAAACCTTATATGCAGAGTTCTGTAAGATTCTCCTACATGTCCAGAGTAACACTACAAACAATGCATGCAGGGCAGAATTAGGCCAATATCCACTAAAATACAATTTAAAAAGGAGCAATTAATTGAGGAAACATCTAAAATACTGTGACCCCTCTCATATCATTACCAAGCACTGCAATGCCAAGAGTTGAGCAAATAAATGAGTCCCCTCATCCAGCTGGTCCTGGGGCTGAGTTCACAAACCTGTTCTACTAACACACTAAAGCCTCAGGACCCTCATCCAGCTGGTCCTGGGGCTGAGTTCACTAACCTGTTCTACTAACACACTGAAGCCTCAGGACCCTCATCCAGCTGGTCCTGGGGCTGAGTTCACAAACCTGTTCTACTAACACACTAAAGCCTCAGGACCCTCATCCAGCTGGTCCTGGGGCTGAGTTCACTAACCTGTTCTACTAACACACTGAAGCCTCAGGACCCTCATCCAGCTGGTCCTGGGGCTGAGTTCACTAACCTGTTCTACTAACACACTGAAGCCTCAGGACCCTCATCCAGATGGTCCTGGGGCTGAGTTCACTAACCTGTTCTACTAACACACTGAAGCCTCAGGACCCTCATCCAGCTGGTCCTGGGGCTGAGTTCACTAACCTGTTCTACTAACACACTGAAGCCTCAGGACCCTCATCCAGCTGGTCCTGGGGCTGAGTTCACAAACCTGTTCTACTAACACACTGAAGCCTCAGGACCCTCATCCAGCTGGTCCTGGGGCTGAGTTCACTAACCTGTTCTACTAACACACTGAAGCCTCAGGACCCTCATCCAGCTGGTCCTGGGGCTGAGTTCACAAACCTGTTCTACTAACACACTGAAGCCTCAGGACCCTCATCCAGCTGGTCCTGGGGCTGAGTTCACAAACCTGTTCTACTAACACACTGAAGCCTCAGGACCCTCATCCAACCACTGCACCACAGCAGAACCCAAGACAAAACTGTGTTTATTTTTACAAAATGTAAAAAATATAAAACAATTAGAAAGCGCGATTTCCCAAAATGTGAAACCCTTATTCAAGGTTACTTATTGTTGTTACTTATTGTCCCGTTGACAATCTTGAGAAGCCTTACATACAGCAGGGTTGATTAATGGCTGAGCGATGCAGGCGACTTGTGGTAGGTAGGGGCTGCAGTGTGGTTGTGTTATGGATGTTATTTTTAACTGACTCTGGGGTTTCTGAAGCAGAGAGGGGACAGTGGTGTATGTGGGAGGGGGAGATGAGATGGGGCTACATGTGGTTGGGGGTGGGTGGTTCTGCCAAACATGAACCCATGAGGAGAACACGTTAGTGAGCCAGCTCTGCTCTGGACACGAGGCCTAAGGTCTTCCTCTGGTTGACTAGTCATGTATCACCTTTTGAAATGAAGAGGGAAAAAAGAACCTCCATTTAAGCTCAAATCTTCAGGGCACAGCCTAAGATGCCTTCTATTCCCATTCAGATGTGTAGCGCTGTGTGTGTGTATATGTGTGTGTGTTTGTGTGTGCACCTGTGTGTCTGTGTGCCATGTGTGTGTGCCCCTGCGTGGGTGCTCTGTGTGTTCAGGGGTATTATTTATCTTCTGACATTATACTGAGAAAGGCACAAATTAAGAAGAACAACAGAGAAGAGGACCTGGGTATAGGGCCTGGGAGAACCTGGTATAGGGCCTGTGAGAACCTGGTATAGGGCCTGGGAGAACCTGGTATAGGGCCTGGGAGAACCTGGTATAGGGCCTTGGAGATCCTAGTATAGGGCCTGGGAGAACATGGGTATAGGGCCTGGGAGAACTTGGTTATAGGGCCTGGGAGGACCTGGGTATAGGGCCAGGGAGAACTTGGTTATAGGGCCTGGGAGGACCTGGGTATAGGGCCTGGGAGGACCTAGTATAGGGCCTGGGAGGACCTGGGTATAGGGCCTGGGAGGACCTGGGTATAGGGCCTGGGAGGACCTGGTAATAGGGCCTGGGTGGACCTGGGTATAGGGCCTGGGAGGACCTGGTATAGGGCCTGGGAGGACCTGGTATAGGGCCTGGGAGGACCAGGTAATAGGGCCTGGGTGGACCTGGGTATAGGGCCTGGGAGGACCTGGTATAGGGCCTGGGAGGACCTGGTATAGGGCCTGGGAGGACCAGGGTATAGGGTATGGGAAGACCTGGGTATAGGACCTGGGAATAGGGCCTGGAAGGACCTGGGCAATAGGGCCTGGGTGGACCTGGGTATAGGGCCTGGAAGGACTTGGGTATAGGGCCTGGGAGGACCTGGGTATAGGGCCTGGGAGGACCAGGTAATAGGGCCTGGGTGGACCTGGGTATAGGGCCTGGGAGGACCTGGTATAGGGCCTGGGAGGACCTGGTATAGGGCCTGGGAGGACCAGGGTATAGGGTATGGGAAGACCTGGGTATAGGACCTGGGAATAGGGCCTGGAAGGACTTGGGCAATAGGGCCTGGGTGGACCTGGGTATAGGGCCTGGAAGGACTTGGGTATAGGGCCTGGGAGTACCTGGGTATAAGGCCTGGGAGGACCTGGGTATAGGGCCTGGGATGACCTGGGTATAGAGCCTGGGAGGACCTGAGTATAGGGCCTGGGATGACCTGGGCATAGGGCCTGGGAGGGCAGGGGTTTTGGGCTGAGTGCTGTGGCCTTGACCGCGCTGCTGAAAGTTCCCAGAGAACAGGAACATTCCCTCACCCACATCTGATCTGCCCATTTATTAACAGCTGTTTATGCAAGGTTGACAGTGGTGATCGATAACATGAGCACAGCCAAGGCTTCCTTTGCTTTCAGGGCAGAGTGACGGTCCATACAGTTCAGGGGATGCAGGAGTCTTCACTCTGCAGAGCAGGAGCAGGGGGAGGTGCAGGGTTAGGGTGAGCCAACGGAGCAGCAGCACATGGAGGCAGGAGGAGCAGAGGCCATAGTTAGGGGTTTGGCAGTTGCATGTTGGGTACTTCTGGGAAAGGGTTGGTTTGAAAAAGTCTTCAATACATATTTTCACACATTAGTGATGACTGAGGGAGGCTCAGTCAGGCGTGACCAGGGCAGTTTTCCCACATGTTTACAGGTAATAAATACTCCCAACCCTGAGGTTAGGAACAGGAACAGGGACAGGCAGGGAGATATCAGGGAGAAACTCTCAATCTATCTGAGGAAATATTGTCATTATTCTGCTCCGAGTTTCACACACACAATGCTGTTGGATGAGATTAGGCACAGTGAATTGTCAATGGGGCTGCAGTGTAGACAATGCAGTAGGACCTCAGAGGGATAAAAAGCAGTGTTGTTGACTGAGTCAGAGGCTGGGGGAGGCTGTCCACATCAGCGCCACTTAGTGGAGGACAGTCATCAGGCCGGGGGATCACAGGCAGGGACATGGACCCACGTAGTCACAGCTTTTATGGAAAGATGACATTTGCTTTGAACCTTTACCAGACACTGTATTTCCACCAGCACTGCTGAGGTAATCCAGGAAGTGCAAATTGCTTCTCGCCTCGCCGTGCACTTTGTATGGCTGACTGAGGAGGAGCACATAGTAAAGAGAGGGGGGGCTGGCCTCCTGGGGCTTGTTCTGTACTAACCTGTTAGGTGAAGTGTTTTTACATAACGCTTTCATAACACATATATGTATGTAACTATGATAAGTGTGAACCTTATGCATCATACACTACATGACCAGAAGTATGTGGACACCTGCTCGTCCATCATCTCATGTGTGATTAGACCTGGCTCGCAGTTGGCGCTCCAATTCATCCCAAAGGGGTTCGATGGGGTTTGAGGTCAGGGCTCTGTGCAGGCCAGTCAAGTTCTTCCACACCGATCTCGACAAACCATTTCTGTATGTACCTTGCTTTGTGCACAGGGGACATTGTCATGCTGAAACAGGAAAGGGCCTTCCCCAAACTGTTGCCACAAAGTTGGAAGCACAGAATTGTCAACAAAGACATTGTATGCTGCAGTGTTTGACGAACTGACTTGTTGGAAAGGTGGCATCCTATGACTGTGCCACGTTGAAAGTCACTGAACTCTTCAGTAAGACCATTCTACTGCCAATATTTGTCTATGGAGATTGCATGGCTGTATGCTCAATTTTATAAACCTGTCAGCACCGTGTGTGGCTGAAATAGCCGAATACACTAATTCGAAGGGGTGTCCACGTACTTTTGTAGTGTATGTCATATTTTCTCTAACTTCTTGTTGTCGTGAAGTTGTTGCTATGAAACAGGGATCTGGAATCTTTACAATCATCATTAGGATGAAAGGTCATTGAACCCTGGTTAGAGGTGTAAGATGATGGCCAGTTATATAAGGCTTTATATATCCCATGGATTTTTGCCTGATGGGATATGTCCTGGTTGGTAGGGGTGTGTCTTCCGGCCCACCCCACTGTGAAAGCTGCAGGTGCATGCAGCTCCGATCAGCAGGAATAGGATATCCAGGGAACTGCCAACCCCAAGTATGGCCTCATTAATTACACCTGTCAATGAATCCCCACGGATCTCTCTGTGTTCACAGCAGCCAGCCAGCCAGCCAGCCTGGAGATGCAGCTTTCTCTGGGTTAGAGAACTCTGTGGCTCACTGCACAACACTGGCAGCTGTGGTGGTGAGAGAGACCCCCCTTCTCTCACCACACACACACACACACACACACACACACACACACACACACACACACACACACACACACACACACTCAAACGCGAACACACACACCTCTCTGGGGACAGCGGGAAGAATTTGATCTTTATTTAAATCCTTAAATTATAGCTTATTAAAAATGCATGGGTATCCGTTTATGAGGTGCTGGGCGCTGTGGAGGCTGCTGCACAGGCTGCCCTGTGATGTCTAATTGGTCTGAAGGTTGCCAACCCTTTGAACAAGGGAGAGCTCCTGCAGCCTGCAGTGTGCTCAGAATGAGGATGGCTGTGTTTATTCTGCCTCAGCCTCTCTATCTCTGTCCCCTCTCTCCTCTCGCTCTCTCTCTATCTCTCTCTCTGCCCCCGCTCTCTCTCTCTGCCCCCGCTCTCTCTACCTCTCTCTCTCTCTCTCTCATTCTCTCTGCCTCCGCTCTCTCTCTCCACCTTTCTCTCTCTCTCTGCCCCCGCTCTCTCTACCTCTCTCTCTCTCTCTCATTTTCTCTGCCTCCGCTCTCTCTCTCTACCGCTCTCTCTTTCTCCCTCTCTCTCTTTCTCTCAAGACCAGGACTGAAAGCTTGGCTAGAAGCACAGTGTAGAAAGTACATTCTGTAACAGTGTAGGACAGGATACACATGTAGGATCTTAATTTGAGCCAGTTTGCTACAGCAGGAAAATCATGTGCATTATTATGTGGGATTATAATTAATATACATTTTTTTGTTAGGGCAAAATCAAGTCTCACCAGGGGCTGAGTTCTTCTGTATTTATCAACTTTAGAAGCCTTTTTAAACCTTGAAACACTACAAGTTTGCATTTCCTGAGGAAAATTGAAAAAATTCTCAGCAACAAAAGGGTGATCAAATTAAGATCCTACATCTGTAGGTCATGTTATGATAGTATTCATCTCTAAGTGCTGTAGGAGCTGTACAATAGAACACAGATATATGTGTGGATTCAAACTAGAGGTCGACCGATTATGATTTTTCAACGCCAATACCGATTATTGGAGGACCAAAAAAGCCGATACCGATTAATCGGCCAATTATTTTATTTACTTATTTGTATTAATGACAATTACAACAATACTGAATTAACACTTATTTTAACTTAATATAATACATCAATAAAATCAATTTAGCCTCAAATAAATAATGACATTTGGTTTAAATAATGCAAAAACATAGTGTTGGAGAAGAAAGTAATATGTGCCAATATGCAATATGTGCCATGTATGTGCCATGTAAAAAAGCTAACGTTTAAGTTCCTTGCTCAGAACATGAGAACATATGGAAGTTGGTGGTTCTTTTTAACATGAGACTTCAATATTCCAAGGTAAGAGGTTTTAGGTTGTAGTTAATATAGTATTTATAGGACTATTTCCCTCTATACCATTTGTATTTCATATACCTTTGACTATTGGATGTTCTTATAGGCACTATAGTATTGCCAGTGTAACAGTATAGCTTCCATCCCTCTCCTCGCTTCTCCCTGGGCTCGAACCAGGAACACATCGACAACAGCCACACTCGAAGCAGCGTTACCCATCGCCCCACAAAAGCCGTGGCCCTTGCAGCGCAAGGGGAATAACTACTCCAAATCTAAAAGCGAGTGTGACGTTTGAAACAGTATTAGCGCACACCCAGCTAACTAGCTAGCCATTTCACATTGGTTACACCAGCCATTAGGCTGATAGGCTTGAAGTCATAAACAGCGCTGTGCTTGTGAAGAGCTGCTGGCAAAACGCACGAAAGTGCTGTTTGAATGAATGATTACGGGCCTGCTGCTGCTCAGTCAGACTGCTCTATCAAATCATAGACTTAATTATAACATAATAACACACAGAAATACGAGCCTTTGGTCATTAATATGATCGAATCCGGAAACTATAATTTCGAAAACAAAACGTTTATTATTTCAGTGAAATACGGAACCGTTCGGTATTTCATCTAACGGGTGGCATCCCTAAGTCTAAATATTCTTGTTACATTGCACAACCTTCAATGTATGTCATAATTACGTAAAATTCTGGCAAATTAGTTCGCAATGAGCCAGGCAGCCCAAACTGTTGCATATACCCTGACTCTGCGTGCAATGAACTCAAGAGAAATGACACAATTTCACCTGGTTAATATTGCCTGCTAAACTGGATTAGTAGTTATAACTAGTGATTATGATTGATTGTTTTTTATAAGGTAAGTTTAATGCTAGCTAGCAATTTACCTTGGCTTCTACTGCATTCGCGTAACAGGCAGGCTCCTCGTGGAGTGCAATGGTTAGAGCGTTGGACTAGTTAACTGTACGGTTGCAAGATTGGATCCCCTGAGCTGACAAGGTGAGAATCTGTCGTTCTGCCCCTGAACAAGGCAGTTAATCCACCGTTCCTAGGCCGTCATTGAAAATAAGTATGTGTTCTTAACTGACTTGCCTAGTTAAATAAAAGTATAAAATTATATACATATTTTAAATATATATATATTTTTTTTAATCGGAAATCGGCGCCCAAAAATACCAATTTCCGATTGTTATGAAAACTTGAAATCGGCCCTAATTAATCGGCCATTCCGATTAATCGGTCGACCTCTAATCCAAACCCACTCCAGCATGTGGTTTAACATATCAATAGGAGCTCATGAAGTCATGAAGTGAAGCATTGAGGTTCCTCATGGAAACATCATTTAACGGTTGGTCATTTAAACGGATGTTCCATCCACCAGTGGCAGCTGAGTCCCATTGAATCCCCTCCTATCATCCCCAAAGCTCTGTGCTGTACTGTCTAGAAGGGAGGGGAGGCAGCTGAAGCAAGGGATCTGTCAGCCTTCAGTCAGACTGAGACAGAGACAGTCTTTGAGGATGAGGGAGATAGACTCCTATGCTGCATCCCCCACTAGAGCAGAGCTCACACTGAGTGTGTGAGAAGTACAATCTTCATCCCCTCCACACCCCAGACGTCGACACACACTCCTGTTCAATGTCAGGGCCCTCCCGCCGCCTCAAAGCATGATATACCATATTTGTTTGTTTATGCCTGTTTGTTGTTGTTGCCTGAACTCTATTAACATGTATATTACAGCTGAAGGTGTTGGAGTCCCCAGCTTAGAGGTGAAGGAACCATCAGTCTGGGTTTGTCGGGAACAAAGACATTTACACAAGCATTATCCACACGAGCATTATCCTACCATTCCCCAACTCCGTCTCTCTCTTTTGGCTTTCTTATTTGTGTCACCATTTGGCCTAACTTGCCTGACACACAACTCTTTAAGCTTCTATCTCATAAGATAAATTGATTGTTTGAAAAAATTATATGCCGTGTCTCCGGATGGCACTGCTTGATTGGGTATTAGCATATGAATGAGAGCGGGATAAGGGAGTCCGAAGAGACTTATTGTGAAGAGGAAGGCTAGACATCCGATATTCACTGAGTTTTTAACATGTTTTAACAAACTTCAAGGCCCTGGAATATGCCAGTGGAAACTGTTTCTGTCAGACAGAGCTTCACCATCTTAGCTAGAGGCTTGTCTTGAACCAATCACATCTCCCCAGCCGCAGACTATTCTAACACACTCATGAAATCACCACCTGAGGCCTCACACAATCAGCCATGTTTTAGCCACCACAGAAATAACCCAGTATGACATGATGGGTGAGTCACACAGATTTCTATTGTGTGTCTTGTTAGTTTTGACAGTTGTCTAAGACATCAACAAACAGCATGGTAGAGGCTGGCTAATCTCTGGTAGTCTCAGTGGAATGGTTAGGGCTTCTGTCGTGGTTTGGTTGGATGGTTGGAGTATTGACAGACTTGGCCATGTAACACATGATATTGGCTCATACTACAGCCAGCTGCTTGTTCATTATTTTCTGTTAAGCCTGCACATTGTGTTTTGGCATTTCTCCATGTGTTTTTCACATGTATCCTTCTGAGAATGTACCCATATTGTTGAGAGACAACAATACATACTGTAAAAGAGTATGGAAAGATGCAGGTTACACCATCTCCTGCCCTGACAGGCAGGCTCAGGATCATGGCAGACAGCGGTCAGTAATCCAGGGCAGAGTCTGTAAGGTACAGAACGGCAGGCAGGCTCAGGATCAGGGCAGACAGGGGTCAGTAATCCAGGGCAGAGTCTGTAGGGTACAGAACGGCAGGCAGGCTCAGGATCAGGGCAGACAGGGGTCAGTAATCCAGGGCAGAGTCTGTAGGGTACAGAACGGCAGGCAGGCTCAGGATCAGGGCAGACAGGGGTCAGTAATCCAGGGCAGAGTCTGTAAGGTACAGAACGGCAGGCAGGCTCAGGATCAGGGCAGACAGGGGTCAGTAATCCAGGGCAGAGTCTGTAAGGTACAGAACGGTCAAAAAATGGGAGAACTAGTAAACAGGAACTAACGAGAAATAGGAGTACGGGAAAAAAACGCTGGTAGCCTTGATGAGACAAGGCGAACTGCCAACAGACAAACAGAAAACACAGGTATAAATACACAGGGGATAATGTGAAAATGGGCGACACGTGGAGGGGGGTGGAGACAAGCATAAAGACAGGTGAAACACACCAGGATGTGACAGCAGTGGACTGGCAGATCTTCTTAAGGCCTGGTTTCAGATTAGTGTTCAGTATTTACCATGGTGAACTGGTGGGAGGAACACCCACAGTCACAGACATGCTGTCACCAGCAGGCTCACTCTCTAGTCTGTTTCCAGTCAGTCAACCCCAACAGGCCTTGAGGAGGAGGAGGGGGGGGGGGATTAACATTCTCAGACATGGCTGCCTGGGCCCTCCATCACAATGACTGGCCCTGCATGGAGCTCTGTGCCTTGTATGGCCTTCCTCAGTGTGGCCCTGATTCTGTAGGCCATATGTCTGTGACCCAGGGTTGGCTGTGGCTGGGGCACAATGTAAACCAGGGGCTCGGTTTACCAGGGGCCCGGGGCCTTGGCTGGGGCTAGATAGGGCACAATATTTGTCTGGTGTGATGGCCTGTCACTATCACTGAGTATGGTGACTGAACCTGAGATCCTCAGAACCATTGCAGCACAATGACACCAGCAGGCAGAATGCTGCATTGTCACGCACACTGACGCACAGTTGTGTCTGGCTGTAATACACCTGGTAGGGCTACCATACCTGCAGCTAATACAATGCAATCCTATTGAGCACAGAAAAAAACGCTCAGAAATACTGAATCTGCTTCTTTGCAGAAAGGGTTAAAGCATTAGAAATTCATAAGATAACGTTAACATTAAGACGGCTACCTCAAGCGTTCACATTGCTCTCAGTACACATGCTATTTTCTAGATGGCCAAACGAGATAAATTATGCTAAATAACATTGATGGAAGTAAACTGCTCACCCCTGTGCATCCTCAGCAGGGAGCCATCGCCAAAATGTGTATTTCTTTCCACCAATATACAGTATATTTATTTTGGGGGCCGTGTTTGCAAAGATTGGAAAGTGAATTTCAAATCAAATGTTATAAACAGTAAAATAACAACAATAAAATAACAGTAATGAGGTTATATGCAAGGGGTACCAGTACAGAGTCAATGTGCGAGAGCACAGGTTAGTCGAGGGAATTTAGTTAATATGCACACTACCGTTAAGTTTGGGGTCACTTAGAAATGTCCTTGTTTTTGAAAGAAAATAACTTTTTCTGTCCATTAAAATAACAACAAATTCATCAGAAATACAGTGTAGACATTGTTAATGTTGTAAACGACTATTGTAGCTGGAAATGGCAGATTGTTAATGGAATATCTACATAGGCGTACAGAGGCCCATTATCAGCAACCATCACTCCTGTGTTCCAATGGCATGTTGTGTTAGCTAATCCAAGTTTAGCATTTTAAAAGGCTAATTGATCATTAGAAAATTGCAAAAGGGTTATGTTAGCACAGCTGAAAACTGTTGTCCTGATTAAAGAAGCAATAAAACTGTCCTTCTTTTGACTAGTTGAGGATCTGGAGCATCAGCATTTGTGGGTTCGATTACAGGCTCAAAAGGGCCAGAAACAAAGACCTTTCTTCGGTAACTTGTCAGTCTATTCTTGTTCTGAGAAATGAAGGCTATTCCATGCGAGAAATTGCCAAGAAACTGAAGATCTCGTACAAGCTGTGTACTACTCCCTTCACAGAACAGTGCAAACGGGCTCTAACCAGAATAGAAAGAGGAGTGGGAGGCCCCTGTGCATAACCGAGAAAGAGGACAAGTACATTAGAGTGTCTAGTTTGAGAAACAGACGCCACACAAGTCCTCAACTGGCAGCTTCATTAAATAGTACCCGCAAAGCACCAGTCTCCACGTCAACAGTGAAGAGGCGACTCTGGGATGCTGGCCTTCTAAGCAGAGTTCCTCTGTCGAGTGTCTGTGTTATTTTGCCCATCTTAAACCTTTCTTTTTATTGGCCAGTCTGAGATATGGCTTTTTCTTTGCAACTTGGCCTAGAAGGCCAGCATCCTGGAGTCGGGATAATGTACATGTAGGTAGAGATAAAGTGATATGCATTGATAATAAACAGAGAGTAGCAACAGCGTAAAAATGGGGGTCAGTAGCCATTTGATTAGCTGTTCAGGAGTCTTATGGCTTGGGGGTAGAAGCTGTTAACAAGCCTTTTGGACCTAGACTTGGCGCTCCGGTACCGCTTGCTGTGCAGTAGCAGAGAGAACAGTCTATGACTAGGGTGGCTGGAATCTTTGGCAATTTTCCTCTGACACCGCCTGGTATAGAGGTCCTGGATGGCAGGAAGCTTGGCCCCAGTGATGTACTGGACCGTACGCACGACCCTCTGTAGTGCCTTGCAGTCGGAAGCCGATCAGTTGCCATACCAGACAGTGATGTAACCATTCAGGATGCTCTCGATGGTGCAACTGTAGAACTTTTTGAGGATCTGAGGACCCATGACAAATGTGTTCAGTCTCCTGAGGGGGAATAGGCTTTGTCGTGCCCTCTTCACGGCTGTTTTGTTGTGTTTGGACCATGATAGTTTGTTGTTGATGTGGACACCAAGGAACTTGAAGCTCTCAACCTGCTCCACTGCAGCCCCGTCGATGAGAATGGGGGCCTGCTCGGCCCTCATTTACCTTTAGTCCACGATCATCTCCTTTGTCTTGATCACGTTGAGGGAGAGGTTGTTGTTCTGGCACCACACTGCCAGGTCTCTGACCTCCCATCGTTGTCTGTGATCAGGCTTACCACTGTTGTGTCGTCGGCAAACTTAATGATGGTGTTGGAGTTGTGCTTGGCTATGCAGTCATGGGTGAACAGGGAGTACAGGATGAAACTGAGCACGCACCCCTGAGGGGTTCCCTTGTTGAATGTCAGCGTGGCAGATGTTTTGTTACCTACTCTTACCACCTGGGGGCGACCCGTCAGGAAGTCTAGATACAGTTGCAGAGGGAGGTGTTTAGCCCATTAATTTTAATTCTGACTTTGGTGCGGTCTTTATTAATACTAAACATACAAGGAGCCTGGAGGAATGTGGGTTCAGACTCCCATGGATTAATGCAAAATATAACATTTATTGTTAGCTTATTGGCCTGGGCCCTTAGAGCACGTCGGCTCTGACACCGCCTGCCAACGTGTCGGAGAAACGCATTGCAGTCACAACATCCTTTTCCCCCTCTCTCTGTCCCTCTCTTCCTCCCTCCTTGGTCTCTCCAGCCCTCTCTGGGTTCATATTGGGACATGGTCTGGGGCTAGTTGGGCACTTCTGGACTGCCCTTCTCTTCACTACTTTGGGCAGAGAGCAAGGGAGGGAAGGAGAGAGAGAAAGAGAGAGAGACAAACCGATAAAGAGAGGCAAATAGAGGCAGACAGGGATGTGAGGGGTTGGGACAGGGGTGCTCGTGTGTGCAGTAGTTATGGCTTTTATGTACTGCCTGCCCTTTTCAGTGATCTCTTCCATCAGCAAACAGCCTTGTCTCTCCCCTCCAGAGGAGAGGAAAAACCAGCGAGCTAACTGGAGCTAACCAAACGGCTTTGGCAGCGCTAGTACAGTATGTGTACTGTACTGTAGCCAGGGTGCAGTGTGTGGGTTTTGGCCCCTTTCAGGTCTCCACTCCCCTCAGCTAAAGACTGGTCACCGCTCCTCTCACTGTCTTCAATGGCTCCCACTGGTACAACTATAGAGAAAGAGAAATGTCAGTGCCGCTCACAAATAGCAATTACTCTCTGACATATATCATCCAATTATATGGACACTTATAGACATGCGGATGTGAGGGCGGCCATGGGGTTAGAGAAATACTCGTTTTGATGCTCACAGAAGAGCATGGTTAATGTGATTGTATTAGGAAAAAGACAATTAATGAATGAAATGGATGTGTGGCAAAAGGTTTGTAGTGTAAGTGATTATCATTGTCATTATTAATATTGTAGAGTTTTGGATAAAACAAATGAAATGAGTTTGGCGTATAGTGAAAAAGAGGCAGATTAAATTGTTAAGTGTGTGGTCGTGTCCCAAAGGGTTCCCGTTTTGTGGCTCTTGAGGGAGGCAGGCAGTACTCCACAGAGCTGTATGGGCGATCTGCCGTGCCCTCATTTAATCTGATTTGCATGCTAGAAAGAATTAGGTAATTGGCATTTATGCAGAACAAAAGAGGATCTGCTCTTGGAAAAAATAGGTTTTCATGTTGAATCGAATGCACTCTGTGTCTGGGCTGGTTTCCTCCTGCAGCCTTGTGTGAGCCTCCTCTAACCAGGTTGACTGACTGACTGTCTGACTGACTGTCTGTCTGACTGTCGGCAGGCAGGTTTAGCTGATCTGTGTTTGTGTACACATGTATGGTGTATTACAGAGAACTGGGTAATTCTCCTCAGTCTATGGGTGTGTGATGAGTTGCCCCGCGCTGCGTTCTCTGCCACTGACTGGGAGATACGACATTGGAAGCTTCTCAAATCATCCAACCAAATATTGCACTCCTGTCACTTCAAATCTCAATTTCCAACGCATTCACCCCTGGTATGATTACAGAGAGCAGTAATCCAAGACTGAAAGAGGAGAGAGAAGAGAGAGAGGAGAGAGGGGCCTAGTTGTTGTGTAGTGGCAGCCATTAGCCATGTTAGTTTATGCCACAGGGAGGTGGTAGCAGGGGCGACGGGAGCAGGCTCACTCTACAGCCACTCTACAAATGGGTTTGAACAAGCGTTATCTGAGTACAGCAGCTCTACGTGCTGTTGACACTGTAAACCTAGCGCATCACGTGACTCCCTCGCTTTACTAATTAAAGGGCTTTGACTTCCACTCTTTTTCAGCTATCAATTACTGTTTCTTTTCTTCTCTTTCTGCCGATATCACTGAGGGACAGATGTTAAATGAGCTCAGGAACATTATTTTATTTTATTTTTTATTTCACCTTTATTTAACCAGGTAGGCAAGTTGAGAACAAGTTCTCATTTACAATTGCGACCTGGCCAAGATAAAGCAAAGCAGTTCGACGCATACAACGACACAGAGTTACACATGGAGTAAAACAAACATAGTAAATAATACAGTAGAAACAAGTCTATATACGATGTGAGCAAATGAGGTGAGATAAGGGAGGTAAAGGCAAAAAGGCCATGGTGGCAAAGTAAATACAATATAGCAAATAAAACACTGGAATGGTAGATTTGCAATGGGAGAATGTGCAAAGTAGAAATAAAAATAATGGGGTGCAAAGGAGCAAAATAAATAAATAAATAAAATACAGTAGGGAAAGAGGTAGTTGTTTGGGCTAAATTATAGGTGGGCTATGTACAGGTGCAGTAATCTGTGAGCTACTCTGACAGTTGGTGCTTAAAGCTAGTGAGGGAGATAAGTGTTTCCAGTTTCAGAGATTTTTGTAGTTCGTTCCAGTCATTGGCAGCTTTTGTGGTTGGGTTAGGTGGAGCAGAACTTGGGATGTGATTGAACTAACTACCCCAGGCTTGTGCATGGCCCTTATATCAATGCAACAAGAGCTAACCAGAACATCTCTAAACCCAACATCAAAGATCCATCCACTAATCGCTACATTTTGACCATAGGATGCATGCATTCCCATTGAAATGATGGCCTACAGTGGGGCAAAAAAAGTATTTAGTCAGCCACCAATTGTGCAAGTTCTCCCACTTAAAAAGATGAGAGAGGCTATAATTTTCATCATAGGTACACTTCAACTATGAAAGACAAAATGAGAAGAAAAAAAATCCAGAAAATCACATTGTAGGATTTTTAATTAATTTATTTGCAAATTATGGTGGAAAATAAGTATTTGGTCACCTACAAACAAGCAAGATTTCTGGCTCTCACAGACCTGTAACTTATTCTTTAAGAGGCTCCTCTGTCCTCCACTCGTTACCTGTATTAATGGCACCTGTTTGAACTTGTTATCAGTATAAAAGACACCTGTCCACAACCTCAAACAGTCACACTCCAAACTCCACTATGGCCATGACCAAAGAGCTGTCAAAGAACACCAGAAACAGCCTGCACCAGGCTGGGAAGACTGAATCTGCAATAGGTAAGCAGCTTGGTTTGAAGAAATCAACTGTGGGAGCAATTATTAGGAAATGGAAGACATACAAGACCACTAATAATCTCCCTCGATCTGGGGCTCCATGCAAGATCTCACCCCGTGGGGTCAAAATGATCACAAGAACGGTGAGCAAAAATCCCAGAACCACATGGGGGGACCTAGTGAATGACCTGCAGAGAGCTGGGACCAAAATAACAAAGCCTACCATCAGTAACACACTACGCCGCCAGGGACTCAAATCCTGCAGTGCCAGGCGTGTCCCCCTGCTTAAGCCAGTACATGTCCAGGCCCGTCTGAAGTTTGCTAGAGAGCATTTGGATGATCCAGAAGAAGATTGGGAGAATGTCATATGGTCAGATGAAACCAAAATAGAACTTTTTGGTAAAAGCTCAACTCGTCGTGTTTGGAGGACAAAGAATGCTGAGTTGTATCCAAAGAACACCATACCTACTGTGAAGCATGGGGGTGGAAACATCATGATTTGGGGCTGTTTTTCTGCAAAGGGACCAGGATGACTGATCCGTGTAAAGGAAAGAATGAATGGGGCCATGTATCGTGAGATTTTGAGTGAAAACCTCCTTCCATCAGCAAGGGCATTGAAGATGAAACGTAGCTGGGTCTTTCAGCATGACAATGATCCCAAACACACCGCCTGGGCAACGAAGGAGTGGCTTCGTAAGAAGTATTTCAAGGTCCTGGAGTGGCCTAGCCAGTCTCCAGATCTCAACCCCATAGAAAATCTTGGGAGGGAGTTTAAAGTCTGTGTTGCCCAGCAACAGCACCAAAACATCACTGCTCTAGAGAAGATCTGCATGGAGCAATGGGCCAAAATACCAGCAACAGTGTGTGAAAACCTTGTGAAGACTTACAGAAAACGTTTGACCTCTGTCATTGCCAACAAAGGGTATATAACAAAGTATTGAGATAAACTTTTGTTATTGACCAAATACTTATTTTCCACCATAATTTGCAAATAAATTCATTAGAAATCCTACAATGTGATTTTCTGTATTTTTTTTTTCTCATTTTGTCTGTCATAGTTGAAGTGTACCTATGATGAAAATTACAGGCCTCTCTCATCTTTTTAAGTTGGAGAACTTGCACAATTGGTGGCTGACTAAATACTTTTTAGCCCCACTGTATGTATGCTGTGGCTTGAAGACAACTTCAGTCTTATTCCAAAAAATTTTTTTTACCATAAGAGAGCTAGCTAGCTCCCAATATAATTTTCCCAAGGTCTTGTCTTCTAGCTGCTGAGGTTCAGTCTCGAGGTTTCGAGAGGTCTAGCGGGTAGAGCGGCTGGCTGTGAGCTAGTGTTTATGAGTCCTGCTCTTTGGAAGGCAGTGCAGGCTGGGCTCCCAGCAGGAGAGAGGTGAGCCAGTTTGTTCTACTCACCACACAATGGACAGGTTTCATTGGCACCCTGGTTGAGGCGAGCAGTAACTGACGGATGGAGCAGTGGGGGTCAGGCCTGTTACTAAGCACTGGGCAGAGAGTAAATTACAGTGCTGGTGGGGGAAGGCAGGGTGGAGGTGGGGGGTGCTGGGAAAGTGGCCTGGCGGTGCGGTCATGGGCTGGTTTGTGGGGAACCCATTGGACCACAGTGGAGCACAGCTCTGTCTCCACCTCAACCACACTAATGCTAGGGCTGAGCCATGCCTGGAAGCTCACTACGCTCACTAGTCATATTTTCTCATGCCATGGTGTTGCTTTATACACTACAAAATCCCTTTTTACTGGTTTATCTCTGTACTAAACTGATGTTGAAATCCCAGGTTAGAACTAGTGGCATGATAGAGAATGACATAGCATGGAGTAATATTGCATGTGACTTTAACATCAATGAATAATATTTAAGAAGTATGTTCTTCCTCGGAGGGAAAAAAAGATACCAGAAATGAAGTGAAGAAAGAAACACACATGCAAAAGAGAGGAGGGGAGAAGGCTTGTGTTTGTTTTTGCCGGTGCTCAGGGGCAGAGATTTTTGGGAGATGTGAGGAGCGAGGCAGGCAGGACCTATTTTCACTGCAGCTGAGGCTTCAACTAGCCACAAGCTGTTTTTCTAATTCCAAAGATGAGAGAACCAAATATCCTCTATTGCACAAAAGCCCAATTTTATTTCTCGCACCCCCCCCCCACCCCACCACCATCACCACCAGTCCCATCACCTCCTGTCAGAAGTGTCTTAGCATATCGAGGACAACACAATGCCTTGTGGCTTTATATAGCCACCAAGATTCTATTGAATTGTCTATGGCCAACATAATCGTAGTGTATTACCTCACTAAAGGGGAATTCTGTGTGTATGGGCTATTGAGCTGGATGGAATGAGGTACCAGTGAGAGACTGTTCATCTCTGTATCATCCCACCTCTATGTTATGCTTTCCCATGAGAAATACCTCAAATCATGCACATTCCAATGGTAAAATTCCACCCACCAGATTTAGCCTCATTGTTTGAAAGGAAAATATGTACCTCCATTGTCTGGCTTCCTTGAATAGTGAACAGCCAGTTGAACCAGTCATTTCCTAAAACACAAATAATCAGCATCAGTCTTCAGGCAGTATACCTGCTGCTGCTAAACGACTGCGCCGCTGGACAAGTGACTGTGTGTCCTAGTTATGGGCTAGCTCTGTGGTCACGATTGCCTCAGCCATTACTGAGCGTTGAGAATAAGGCCATTCATTTAGCTGCGTCGTCAGCTAGCTATGGCTGCTGAGCTCTACTGAGCATTCTAAGAGCAGGGAATTATTCCACTCTGTTCTGGAGGTCCTGTGAAGCATGACTGGGGTGTTTTATATACTCTTCCAATCCTCCCCTGTCTAAAGGGATGAGAAACGCTTGGGTTTGATGTCATTTTGAAGTCACAAGAGTGCACGCACACACACACGCACTTTAAGTGAGGAACGTTAATCATATCAATTAAGTGCACTGCACTCCTTGTCTGGGGTTACTTTAACACCACACCGTGTTCGAGTTGCAATGATAGAAGTGGGGACAATAACGAGATAAGACCCTTTGGAGGAGAGAGGATTGTTAATGTAAAATATAACTGCTGTAAAAACAGCCAGACTGTTCCCGTAATGGAGGGGGAAGAGATTCCTACTGTAAAAAATGATTGATCTTGTTCTTCCAAATGGTTAGTTACATAAAAGTCAACAGTTCTTTATGATGGCATTTAAATGATAGGTACTTAACATTACCCCTCTCTTTTCTGTCTTCCTTCACTGCTTTTCACTCAGCCCTTTTGATCATTGTTTATTTTTTGATAACAGTAAAGCCTTAATCGCACAGGACTAGTGTTATCCGTTATTCCACAGGACTAGTGTTATCCGTTATTCCACAGGACTAGTGTTATCCGTTATTCCACAGGACGATTTGAATGGGATTCGTTTTTTCCAAACTGCTCCATGGAATTATTTTTTTCCTTCTTCAATAAATTGACGTTATGACGGAAACCTGGAGGTTTTTATTCTAGGCGTGAAGATATATCAACATCCAGGCGATAACGCTACACTGATAATAAGCTTGGCTCCCACGTTTCTAAACCATACCAAACCATCGTGTGTCGCCATAATATTTGAATTGAGGAAGTGTGATCATAATCATTACGATATTTTAGCGATCAGCAATAGAAGACGTCCTAAATAGCCCCTCTCCCCTCCCAGCCTGCAGATGTGAGCTAAACAGCGTACTTGCACTTGAAATACGTTTTTAGGCAATGGATGAGAAAGTGAACTTGTACTCGCGGATTTGGCAATGTTCAATTCATTGGCACAAAACATTTCAACAAAAGCATTCACTGTGAAAGTTGATACAAAACATATAGGCCCTTCATATAGACTATGCGCACTACTTCGTTTTAAGCATCAATTTATCGAATCAGTTGTTGTTTTCTTGCGCACACCGCGAGCAACACCTGTCAAACTACGACATTTCTCTCAAAACACAGGGATGTCGATTCAAACGAGACTAATATTATCAGAAGACCTTGGAGTTAGTCGAAAAATAGTAGGTTATTCTGGGTGGAGTTATTACGCTCTTGCTATGTAAAAATGACCGTCATGGCAGATTCGGACGAGACTAAAATGACGGATGTGGTGATTTGTGTTTGCGCACATAATTCCAGTACATAATCCTAGCTCCCTGGTAAAACTACTACGAATAGGGTTTAAGAGAAGTAATGTTCACTGGCCCAGGATCAGTTTGACCTCAGTGATGTACCATGGTCACCTGGTTTGAAGGATGTGCAGTGGAAACGCTGTAAAGGATCCCCTGAGACATTACATTAGCAAGCCACGTATTGATGCTAGTGAGCTAGAATGAACAGGGTAGGGGGGGGGGGGGGGGGGGGGGGGGGGGGTGCGAGAGAGAGAGAGAGAGAAGGGGAAATTGTATCCCTGGCTCTGGCTCCACTCTGACTCTCTGCTCCTGCTGTTGCCTAGTGTTGTTGCTCATCTGTCCTGGCCCCCAGAGGCAGAGCAGCTGCAGTCATTCTTGATATGCTGCACAGCTCCATCCTGGGGGGGTGTCACCAGAACCATTGTCATAGTTGGAAGTTAATTCCCTGGTTGTTGTCCCCCCTACTGCGGACTGTTTCGGAAATAAATGTACTATCGTATCAATGTTATATGGGGGACACATGAGAGAACATCCTCCCACAGCAGTTGTGAGAAGTGAAGTAGTCAGAAAGTGACACTACTGGGTGGGAGTTGATTTGCTGTAGCAGAGGTGTTTATGTTACACAGCCATAGGCACCAGAAGAGATGGAGTATGTTATTACACTGACTAATCGTTCCATGTTTCAACGTCTGTTTATGACGAAGATTATTCAATAATGCTTTACTGCACCAAGCCATTATGGTGTTAAGTCACCAATAATTACCCAAATGATTTACAGTAAAATCAGGTTAGTGTTATTATCAGAAACATTCTCACTACCACAACAGCTCCTATTTCTCTGAAATGTTGTTTAGTTTTTTTCTGGAATTGTCTAAGCACAAATGAGAACAAATCAAATCCCTTGATTTATGAAATGCTTTTTCCCTCCCTCCCTCCCTCCCTCCCTCCCTCCCTCCCTCCCTCCCTCCCTCCCTCCCTCCCTCCCTCCCTCCCTCCCTCCCTCCCTCCCTCCCTCCTTCACTCACTCACTCACTCACTCACTCACTCACTCACTCACTCACTCACTCCTTCACTAGACTGAGAAGTTGTGTGTAGCTCAAGACCTCTGCTCTGTTCTGCAGCTTATAAGGCAGCTTGTTAGAGAGAGCCCGGGTCTGGTCTGGGTGGCCCTCTCTCCAGGCCCTTCTCTGGATGGCACAGGGCCAGGGGCCAACAGGGGCCGGGGGTTGGGGGAGATTGACAGGTCGTTTACAGTGAGGGATGGAGGTCCAGTGGAACATAATTCCAATTAAAGTAGGGGTCAGTCATAGAGCTGTCAACCCCCTGATCCAGCCTCTTCCTCCACCTGCAGGGTGTTGCTTCATGCTGGAGCAGTTAGAGCCAGGCACTGGCCCGCTATCTTGTAGTGTGTACCTCTGGCCCTGGAACATGGCCCACAGCTGGATGGAGACAAGGGGTAGTAGGGGCCTCTGTCTGGGGCACGTGCCCTGCCTGGCTAGGGACTACTCCGCACCTACTGTTGTATCACTAAGCATTTTTTTACAGTGTCCTGATGGTGCTTATGTTAATATCTGTTGAATACACTTCACAACATGATTCTTAGGTCTAAAGGTAATACTCAATCAGGCTAATCAGGCAGTGTAAGGCTAAAACTGTTTTATAACTGCTATATCTGGGACGAGCCACTCTACTGTGGTGCTTGAATCCTCAGGTCCCCAGCTACAGTACATGCTGTTGTGTTCCAGGACATTGATCCTTACTGAGCACTATTAGAGTTCTTTCCAAATCCCCAGCCTCGTGCTGCTGCTCGCATCACATTGCATGGCTGCCTGACAGCGTCCCTGACACTGTTACTGTTACTGCCTCTGTGTCTGACATGGCAGGGCCAGGGAGGGAGAGGGGACCAGGGCACTGTCACTGACAGGAGGTTAGAAGTGTACTGTCTCTCTTAGCCTGTATTAGTCCCTTAGACCATCAATGCTTCTCAGGCTAGCTAGTTTAGAATCTATTTTGAAGTGCCTCATTAAAGGATTCATGTGAACTGACACATAATAACCAGCCTGTTCTCTCAGTAGGCCCACTCTAAAGCCACATGGCATGCTGGGTTTTCTAACAGGTACCCAGTCACTGTAGCATACTGCTCCTAGCATCATTGTCTAGGTCATTTGTTAAACACCGTAAGCAAGTGTCTAATTAGCATAACATTCATATTTCAGAACCATTCTTAAGAGACCTTCTGGATTTGTCCGCTTCATTTTAATTGTCTGTTATTGGGATAATAATGTTTTGTTGATTTGCAGCGTGTCGATGACCACAGGTGGGCTGGTTGGAATGCAGTGAGAATGTTCTGGTTGTGTATGGGCCCATGCATCTCCAGGGTCCTATCATCAGCCATAAGCTGCTCCTATCAATCTTCATAACAGTACAGGCTGAGTGTGAAGTACAGCTAATCAGTCAGATAAAAGATAGACCTGGATCATACCTCACCATGTTCACAACACAACGTGACGTTTTTCTCCAAGCGCCATCTACACACAGTGGCCTCTCTCAAGCACTAAATCACAGTGTCACCCTCAGTCTCCACCCCACTCCCACCCTACCTGCCTTCCCTCAACCTTTTCCCTGTGTGAGCAACAGCAGCTCACATCATCAGCCCCCCATCCGCTTATTCAAAAGCACGCCTGCTAGCTGAATGAATTGGTAGAGCGGCAGAATTGCAGTTTGATGAAGGAGGTGGCTGCCCTGAATCTTTAGCATCAGATTGCTGATTGCATCGGGGCTTGAAAAGGTCTTTGCTAGTTGGAGCCAGGCCTTTCATTAGCTTGCGCCTTGCGCTTGACAGCCTCTCTCTCCCGTCCCAGCCTCTCTGTCCCCCTGTGGCAGCACTTGTTTTCTGTCCTTGTGCAAATGGCTGGTGTAATCCTGGGCTATAGTGCTTGGGCCTGTCACTCCGTATTTGCAGTAAGCATCTTTCCCTCTCTCATCTCCTGAGCCCTAATTGTATTGTAATTAGCAATTAGCCATCTATTTATGCACACTGGAGCTGAGATTGGACCAGTTCTTAAAAGGGCAGAAGGAGAGTGAGGAGAGGAGAGGCCCAATGCTACAGAACACAAGTACAGGCCAATTCACACTTAGTGCTGCTTGTCCCATTTCTCTATCTTCCTGTCTTCCCATCAAACATCTTCAATTTCTTTCTCTCTCTCTCTTTTCCATAATGCACTCACACATTAAACAAAGCTTGTATTGATGTATACTGAAGAAAAATATAAAGTGTAAAGTGTTGGTCCCATGTTTCATGAGCGCCGTACACGTTGTGAACAGAGTGCCCCATGGTGGGGGTGGGGTTATGATATGAGCAGGCATAAGCTACAGACAATGAACACAGTTGCATTTTATCAATGTAAAGGAAATACACAGCAATACTGTGATGAGATCCCGAGGCCCATTGTCGTGCCATTCATCCTTCACCATCACCTCATGTTTCAGCATGATAATGCACGTCCCCATGTCGCCAGGATCTGTACACAATTCCTGAAAGATGAAAATGTCCCAGTTCTTCCATGGCCTGCATACTCACCAGACATGTCACCCATTGAGCATGTTTGGGATGCTCTGGATCAACGTGTATGATGGCGTGTTCCAGTTTCCACCAATATCCAACAACTTTGCACAGCCATTGAAAAGGAGTGTGACAACATCAACAGCCTGATCAACTCAAGGAGATGTGTTGCGCTGCAAGAGGCAAATAGTGGTCACACCAGATATTGCCTGGTTTTCTGATCCATGCCCCTACTTAAAAAAAAGGGTATCTGTGAGGTAACAGTTGCATATCTCTATTCCCAGTCATGTGAAATCCATAGATTAGGGCTTAATGAATTTATTTAAATTGACTGATTTACTTATATGAACTGAAACTCAGTAAAATCTTTGAAATTGTTGCATGTGGCGTTTATAGTTTTGTTCAGTGTTGCTACAGTAGTACATCTTCTGCTTTCTGTCCTTAATTCATCGTCAGTGCTGGTAATGAACAGAACAGATGTAATGTTTACCTGGGCTGGCCATGGTGTAATATAGTGTTGACTGTGTTCGTGTGCCCAGGGCTGAGGGCTTTGATCAGGTTTACACTGCTCTGACAGATGCTCTCTGTGCTCTCACCCTCTCGTCATCAACATGGCCAGTCTGCATCTCTCCCCATGCCAGTAGTTATATCCTCCTGTTACCATTAGATGAATTGGAGCGCATAACAAATAACTGCTATGGGCGTTTCTGTTTCTCTTGTCATGAGAAATGACACACAACTTACTAGGATGATTTCTCCCCCTCCTGATGTCTGTGGGCTGTAGCCTTGAAAGACGCTGTGCTATGATGAGGGGCCGTACGCTCTAATCGGAGCTGGATATGTGATCTTAGACACTGGGGCTGGGGTGGGAGTGGGAACGTGGGCTCTCAGCGGGCCTGGGGGGGGGGGTCTACTATAGCGGGTTGTTGCGGCGGTATAATCCGCTAGCTTTGGAAATCATCATGGCGGGTACACAAGACGGTGATTAAGGATGAGGAGGTTAAGCTTTCTTATCAAGCGAAGGCTTTAGCCTGGATTGCTTGTTGTCACACAAGTGTTCCCTATTTTAGAGAAGGGCCAAAGTTACTCAGCTGAAAACAGTTGTCAACAAATACTGTTGCAGTTAATTAGGAGCATGGAAGAATCAAGTGGTGCTGTTGATGCTAAGCCTGGGCCCTAAGGGTTTGATGGAGAGGATGGAGGGGAAAGTGAGGGGCTCCCTCCACAGCTTTAACCTCTCACTGTCAGCCTTGCTGCTACAGCAACTGTGCTCTGGATGGAGCCCTTCAGTTTATGGACCAAGTCTGCCAGCATAGTCTTTTCCTTGCTAAACCTCTGCTGTTTATAGTTTACTTTGATGCATATTGGAGGGTCCATTTTTGAGATAGGGATATTGTGGTAACAAGTGGGACTTGTCCTTGGTATGGTGCCTTAGTGTATCCAGTTGATTGACAGCTGGGTGTCTGTGTTTGGAAAGTGGAGGGTAAAACACTGGCCTTGGTAGAGAGGCAGTGACCCATCACACTACTTTGTGTAGGAGACTGTAGTAGATCAATATACAGAGACATGGGAACACAGGGCTCTGGGAGAACAGAACACTACAGGGCCTCCATGGTCTGTAGAGAGCTGGGGCGGTCCAGCCTACTGGGAGGATGGGCTCATCTCCTTTCCTACAGGGGATTTGTCCCTCTTTTGTCTCTACATTGTATTGTTTTTTTATCTGAACTTGCAGGTACTGCAGGCAACATACAGTGAGAGGAACTTCCTCAGCTTTGCCGTGTCCTTCACTTGTTCAGTCTCTAGAAAAAGTATCTGAAAGCCTGTCTATTTCCGTTGCAAAAAGTAATTATCTAATACACCGAACAAAAATATAAATGCAACATGTAAAGTGTTGGTCCCATGCTTCATGAGGTGAAATAAAATATCCCAGACATGTTCCTTTTTGTGGGGAAGAAATTCATTTTGATTTGCTGGTCCTGGCTCCCAAGTGGGTGGGCTGTTGTCCTCCCAAGCCCACCCATAGCTGCACCCCTGCCCAATCATCTAAAATCCATATAGTAGGGCCTAATGAATTTATTTAAATTGACTGATTTCCTGATATGAACTGTAACTCAATAAAATAATTGAAATTGTTACATGTTGTGTTTATATTTTTGTGTAGTATATATGCATAATAACTACAATATGTTATTTCCTCTGCTCTTTGTGCTGTCGATCTGGGTTTCCACTGCTGTACACTATATTTATCTTCCTCCACTTTGTACATTTAGAGGCAATAAATACTCTGGCTTGTCTTTGCCATCTTCTGTATACATTTTCATAATCCTCACAGCTTTTATCTCCAGGCTATCAGACTGTAAAACATTCACCACTCGCCAGCCACCGCCCAGTACCCTGCCCTGAGCTTTAGTCACTGTCACTAGCTGGTTACCACCCTGTTACTCAACCCTGTGTCATAGAGGCTACTGCCCTTCCCACTGTTCCCCAGTAGGCCGTCATTGTAAATAAGAATGGGTTCTTAACTGGCTTGCCTAGTTAAATAAAGGTTAATAAATACAAATAAATGTTTAACCCATTTCATATGTATATACTGTATTCTAGTCAACTATTGCTGTATATACTATTCTATTCTATGTTTTCTTCAGATATACTACGTATTCTTCAGCTGTACTGTACCACATACTGTGGTACACACTACTACATTCCATCACATACATATACAGAGTATAAACATATATATACTGTACCAGTCAAAAGTTTGGACACACCTACTCATTCAAGGGTTTTTCTTTATTTTTTCTATTTTCTACAATGTATAATAATAGTGAAGACATCAAAACTATAAAATAACACATATGGAATCATGTAGTAACCAAAGCACAGATTTCCACTGGTATAATGTCCATTACTCATGTTTCTTGGCCCAAGCAAGTCTCTTCTTCTTATTGGTGTCATTTAGAAGTGGTTTCTTTGCAGCAATTCGACCATGAAGTCCTGATTCACACAGTCTCCTCTGAACAGTTGACCTTAAAATGTGTCTGTTACTTGAACTCTGTGAAGCATTTATTTGGGCTGCAATCTGAGGTGCAGTTAACTCTAATGCAGCAGAGGTAACTATGGGTCTTCCTTTCCTGTGGCGGTCCTCATGAGAGCCAGTTTCATCATTGTGCTTAATGGTTTTTGCGACTGCACTTGAAGAAACTTTCAAAGTTCTTGAATTTTTCCAGATGATTAATGATGGACTGTCATTTCTCTTTGCTTATTTGAGCAGTTTTTTTTCTCCATAATATGGACTTGGTCTTTTACCATATAGAGCCATCTTCTGTATAGCACCTCTGCCTTGTCACAACATAACTGATTGGTTCAAACACATTAAGAAGGAAAGAAATTCCACAAATTAACTTTTAACAACACACACCTGTTAATTGAAATGCATTCCAGATGACTGACTACCTCACAAAGCTGGTTGAGAGAATGCCAAGAGTGTGCAGAGCTGTTATTAAGGAAAAGGGTGGCTACTTTGAAGAATCTCAAATATAAAATATATTTTGATTTGTTTAACACTTTTTTGGCACAACACAACTAATTGGCTCTAACGCACGAAGAAAGAAAGAAATTCCAACAAATTAAATTTTAACAATAACGGTTAAATTAAGGTTACATTTACAAGGCACACCTGTTATTTGAAATGCATTCCAGGTGACTACCTCATGAAGCTGGTTGAGAGAATGCCAACCGTGTGCAAGGCTGTCATCAAGGCAAAGGGTGGCTACATATAAAATATATTTGATTTGTTTATCACTTTTTTTTAACTACATAATTCCATATATGTTATTTCATAGTGTTGACGTCTTCACTATTATTGTACAATGTAGAAAATAGTAAAAATAAAGAAAAACCCTGGAATGAGTAGGTGTGTCCAAACTTTTGACTGGTACGGTATATATATGTTTATACTCCGGACTCCGATATTGCTCGTCCTAATATTTTTTTCATGATTTAACTTTTAGATCTGTGTGTATTGTTAGATATTACTATGCTGTTGGAGCTAGGAACACAAGCATTTCTCTACACCCACAATAATATCTTCTAAATATGTGTATGTGACCAATAAAATGCGATTTGATTTGATATGTTTAGCAGTTCTGCTGCTGTACCCAGTGTCCTTTTGTTGCTGTTCAGAACTCCTCAAATGTACACGAATAATGAAAGGCTGCCATATTAACTACGTAGCTGGATCTATAAATCCCTGAGCAGTACCAGTACAGCACAGCAGCCTGTTCTCCTGTTAAAACACATTATTATCAGGAGCTGAAATCCCCTCCATCACCTCTCCATCACACACACACACACACACACCGTGGAGAGTTGCCCTCCCACCAATCAGCCCCTGTCCCATTTGGGTTCTCTGCGGCTTGTCAGATTAGGAATAGTCTTTTTGAAATGAGCTAATCACACAATAGATCATTGCTGGTAATGCATTCAGAGACAGCATGGAGTGACTTTGATGATAGCAGGAGACTGTGTCCTTGGAGTCTGCAGTCAGTGTCCTCAGCCTGGCCTGGTGTATGTTGAGTCAAGGGAAAGTTAAGGCTGCTCCCTCTCTGTCTTCTATGTTGTGTCTGAGGACTGACTGCAGGTGTGCTGGACATATTGACAGTGAACAAAAGGTTTTCATGGGTCCGAAATGGATCTTTGGCTTTCACACCCGACCCGATATTCATAACTACATTCTCAAAAAACTGAGACCCGTTCCAAATTTACCCGGGGACAGTCAGACCCGTTCCAAATGGACCCGGGGACAGTCAGACCCGTTCCAAAAAGGACTGTGAAAAACAGACCCGTGCTGGTTCGGATCAGAGAGACCTGTTCAGATTCGAGAGTAGAAGGAGTGAAATAAACCTCAGACTGGGTGCTGCCAGCGCCATCAATAGACAAGTGATTTTGGCCAAATGATCCACAGTGTCCTTAAAAACTGCCTATAACAAATGACAACAAACCTAAAACTAGTCGTTGTGTTTCGATGTGTAGCATATTCAAAACTTTATAGCCTTTTGTTTTATTGGTTTTTACTTTCCTTAAACAATAATTGTCTACCTCACATTTCAGCTGTCAGAGATTTGAGTGCAAATTGCATTTGGCCATTGCATGCGTATAGGATATTACTGTATAATATTCCTATTTTAAAAATGAATATTGAGGCAGACAAGCTTAGCCGTAGAGAGACGGAGAGAAAGATATGCCGGCGCCATGTTCCTGACATCGACATAGATTGTTTTATACTTGTCAGAAAGGCTACTACTGCTATACAGATATAGGTGTACAGAAGGAGGCTAATTCGTACGTTTTCCATCAGAAAATGATATTGTTCGATTAAAGGAGTAACTCTGGTAGGCCTAGAACGTTCTTCCTCACCTCAAGTTCAACTGTCAGAGTCAGTTGGAGTGCCGGGAGGCACTGCCTTCATAGGCCTGCAGTAGCTAAGCCAAAGAACAGCTATACATTCCAGACCTGCACAAAAGTTGCTTAACTTAATTAAGGTCAAGT
>NC_048576.1:25454562-25462062 GCF_013265735.2 Oncorhynchus mykiss
CTCCTCTCCTCTCCTCTCCTCTCCTCTCCTCTCCTCTCCTCTCCTCTCCTCTCCTCTCCTCTCCTCTCCTCTCCTCTCCTCTCCTCGGATAGAGTAGGATACAGGGAGAGGAAGGGAACTGGCAGCTCCAAATCACATCACTCTCTCCCACTCTCCCACTTGTCATCATTAGTAAAAGTGCTCATATCTAAACCCCCAGCACAACTTCAGAGAGGCCCGCCTGCTCTACGGAGTATTACTGAGTTATCCACAGTACACTGAATACGTTTGGGTAATGTGCCGCTGACAGCCAGATGAATGGGCTTGAAGGACAGTATCGGTGTGTAATGACTGATTCTCATGCATCCCAATACCAGCGTGACTGACAACGACAAGATCGCTCCTCTGAGTTCTTCTGAGGCAGCACATTTCTGCTGTCTTGTCTGTTTACTGTACTGTATCTTCATGTGGGACTGATGAATTAGGTTCACCTAAGGCCCAGTAACAGGCATTTCTGTATCCTGTGGAAACGTGTAGGGGTGAATATGTGCCAAATAAACACTTGGGTCCTGCTTGAGTACCATTACTTGAGAGCTCTGCATCGTCAGATTTGTAATCGTTCTTACATGGCATACAGCTGTTAAAAAACACTTACCCTCAAGAAACAACAAACTGGTAGGCGAACGTGATTAAAAAAGGGGGCCAGTGGTAACCCTCATATTGAATTACAGCCTGACATAACAGTAGAACTAGAGACCAGGCCAGAAAAGAGGGCTTAACCACAGTGAAGGGCCTAACCACAGTGAAGGGCCTAACCACAGTGAAGGGCCTAACCACAGTGAAAGGCCTAACCACGGTGAAGGGACTAACCAGAGTGAAAAACCTAACCACAGTGGAAGGCCTAACCACAGTCAAGGGACTAACCACAGTGAAAGGCCTAACCACAGTCAAGGGACTAACCACAGTGAAAGGCCTAACCACAGTGAAAGGCCTAACCACAGTGAAGGGACTAACCACAGTGAAGGGCCTAACCACAGTCAAGGGACTAACCACAGTGAAAGGCCTAACCACAGTCAAGGGACTAACCACAGTGAAAGGCCTAACCACAGTCAAGGGACTAACCACAGTGAAAGGCCTAACCACAGTGAAAGGCCTAACCACAATGAAGGGACTAACCACAGTGAAGGGCCTAACCACAGTCAAGGGACTAACCACAGTGAATGGCCTAACCACAGTGAAAGGCCTAACCACAGTGAAAGGCCTAACCACAGTCAAGGGACTAACCACAGTGAATGGCCTAACCACAGTGAAAGGCCTAACCACAGTGAAGGGACTAACCACAGTGAAGGGCCTAACCACAGTCAAGGGACTAACCACAGTGAAGGGCCTAACCACAGTAAAAGGCCTAACCACAGTGAAGGGCCTAACCACAGTGAATGGCCTAACCACAGTGAAAGGCCTAACCACAGTCAAGGGACTAACCACAGTGAAGGGCCTAATTATCTTGGATGGTTTATTCTTAGTCATTGGTTTACTGAAATCGACTTGAAATGCGTCTCAAAACAAGGTGCCCTTATTTGGCTAAGCTGAATCAACTCCTGGACACTTTGTTACTCCTGGCCTGCACTGTGTTCTGTGCTGTGGTGGGTTGGGGTCCGGTGCTGGGCTGTAGCTGTGCCGGGGTTTGGTTTCATCAGCCCCGGTCTGCAGTTTCTTTCCAAGTCAGTGGGCCGCCACAATCGGCCCTTTATGTCCTCCTCTGCCCTGGTTCCCATGTCCTACTGGATGGGAGCCAGCTACTGTTGTACCAGGAGCAGGACTCTGGACTCTTAACCTGCTCACTGCCTCTGAGCTGAAGGGGCTGCAGGGGAATGGGAAGGGGGAGTACAGGGTCACAGGGGGGACACTGAGGGAGCAGGGAGGTAGGGGCCCTGGCGCCTCAGAACCTTAGACAGGCCCTTCTCACAGGTATTTTCTATAAAATAGTCCTCCGTTGTCCTCCAGGAGTGGATGAAGATCTGTTTACATCTTGTGATCCCTTACTTACTTACTTAAGAGTCTTAACCTGCTCATTGCCTCTGAGCTGATGGGCCTGCAGGGGTGTTGGGTGGGGTCACAGGGTCAGACTCATTTGAACCTGAGATCTCTGTCAGAAACATTTTCCATTGTCTGTTCTCTAAGAGTAGCTGAATATCTCTCCACACATCCTGTGGTACTGCTCCCTTAGGACAGGGACTGGAACTCACACTCTAATAGTGTAGGTGAACAAGAGGACACAACACTCTGAAACCATGTGGTTTGTGCCATCTCTCTGTTCCTCAGTGGACCACTAGGTCTTCTTCTCACCACATTCCCCTGAGAGGAAGCAGATGAGAGAAGAAATGCAAAGATAAAAGAATGAAAAAAAGGATGCCTTGGTTAGTGACAGGAAATTTGTTCTGGTGCTCCGGTAATCTAATATCATAGCTGACATTTCGTTGTGCATTGAGATTTTGTAAATGGCAGAAAAAAACTATATTGCGTGACTGTCCGTAACGGCTACATCCAGGACTCCATATTAGTTCATTTAGCATACCTGCCCAAGCGCTTACATTTAATAACAACATTTAAGTTTTTCAGGCGTACCAAATAAAAACAGTGCTGATGTCCATTAGTGCATTGCCAAGCTTCCTGTTCCATTGAACACAAACAGACACATTTAGATCCCTCTTCTCAACCAGTAAATATACGATGCACTGGTGGAAATCTTTGTTCGGGATTTTTTTTGTTATTGTTTATTTGCCAAAATGCTTTAGATGAAAACAGCAATGTACTTTCCCAGATCATGCAGTTATTAAATGCGTTTTCTATATCTACGAAATCCTTAAATCCCACCGTTTTGATGGTTTTGATATTGCAGTATTACAACATGAAAGACACTTAAAATCCTGGATTTGCCTTTATTAGGTTCTAAAGTGGTTTGCTCTCAACCCACAGGGCATAGACATCAGCTCAACATGTCATTTTGATTTACATTTGGTTGAGTTGTCAAGTAACATGAATTCAACATGAAATCAACAAAACATTTCACCTTGTCATTGGATTTAGGTTAAAAAAATGTATAATGAAATGCCCTGATGTTGATGACTTTTCCATGTTGATTCAGCGTCATCGCCTTGATTTTGTTTGGTTGAAAGACATGGAAACAACGTTGATTCAACCAGTTTTTCCCCAGCGTGAGGGCTGTGATATGGAGGAAACATCCTCTGTGACACATACAGTACCTGCATCTCTTCAGAGATATCACAGTAGCTCACTCCTCTTCAGTCACACATAATATTGTAAATATGGTTTTGGCACTGACCCTGGAACTGACCCTGTATATAGCTTACTTACTTTCTCATGTTATTCTTATTTCTATTTCTCCTGTGTTTTTGTTCTACTTTACTTTAAAAAATATATAATTTTATAGTACTACTGCTATTGATTACTGCGTTGTTGGGAAGAGCAAACCAGAAAGGCATTTCACTGTACTCGTGCACTTGAAACACCAGCAGATGGACATTTGCATTACATTTCTATACCCCACTGCATCTCATCTCACCTCTGAGTGTGTAGTCAAAGATTTGCCTACAGAATGTGGTGTGAACTCTCCATTCAGCATTTGTGTTTATCCCTCCAGACCAGGCTGTGGTCCTTATAGTAGGTTGTCTGTAGGACACAGCTCCAGTGTTAGTGCTGGTCAGAGCTGGGTTGGTATGAGCCAGCATCAGGTCCATAGGAGCTCTCCTCTGCAGCATGCAATGCTTGACTGAGACTATTTCATCTCCCTGTAGTCACTTGTAGTTAAGGCCTGAGACAGACGAGAGCAATGGAGATGAACTGGCCCTGACCCTGCTGCTGCTTCAGGACCAGACAGACAGACACATTATTTAATATCCCCTCTGACCTTCATTTGCCCAGTGACTTGGAAATGTTTCCAATATTTAAACAACCACAGTAGAATTGACTTTCACTACTATTCCTCTTGATGTTTCAGCTCGCTGTTATTCCTGTGAGGATGGCGATCAGTGACACAATGTAGGGGTTGTTAAGCCTTCAAATCCCTCACTATGGATATTATCACTATGCCCTAGATACCTATCTATCTAGTTTCTATTGGAGCCCTGTGGTGTCTCCTGCTCTTGGAGCAGTGCATCATGGGGGATTGACACATGGTGTGTAGTCTGTCCACCGGCATCCCTCTCTGAAATGGCTCCCCTGGATAAGCTGGGATTGCTTGATTACGTTACAGTGCCTCATTGGGTCATTGGCTGATGGAACTGAGAGGCCCCAGTTGTGCTGCTTAAAGAACAATCTGTTAAAAAAAATATTGACTGTGATTGGATGGGATTCCCAGCACCTGCTCACTGGGGTAAATCTGGTAAGGCAGAAAGCAGCAGCAGCAATCTTCCCTGTGCTATTGTGACATGAAGGAGGAAATGGGTGTGTGAGGCGGGAGAGAGGCTACAGCAGCCTTTCAGACGGCTCTTGGGTTGAGCACGTTGTCAAAGGAGCTGTCAGAACTCATCTGCCACTCAGCATCCCCCCCCCCTTCCCGTGGCTCTCAGAGCTCCTAAACAACCAGGCAATGTACAAGCTGATCTCTGCTCTGCACTGTATGGAGCTGTACCTCAGGTGGGAAAATGCACCCATATAAACATTCTCAGGAAGCGATTAGGCCTGAAAAAGGCCTATTTCCTCAGATATATGGGATTTCACAGCCATGAATGTAGTGCATTAACCTGTAAGCACAAGCCCAGGGGCGCTAATAACTTTCCACTCTTGGGCCACTTGTGATCTTTAAACGAGGTAGGCACTTGCCAAGATCACGCTCGGAAATTAATACATCTCCCGAAAAGGGCTCTTTTGCTGCAGTGGTAGAGTATGTTTTTCTGCCTCGGTGGAGCGTGTGTTTAGAGAGGGGGCTGCCGGTGACAGGTGATATTTGGAGAGGGGCGTCGAGGGCCACGTAGGCAGGCGCTGGCCTCTGAGTGACAGGCCCTGCATTGCCACTGCAGCCACAGCCAAGGGAGAGCCAAATGAGAAACAAAATGATGGTGTCATATTTCACCGCAACATCTGACAGGCTTCTGAAGAGATGTGAAACCACCTCTTTACCACTACTATTAAGTAGTTCTGTGCTGAAAAATGCATTTTGTTTTCGATCATGAGACGGCTTTGCCTAACAGAGGGTTGTCAAAGGCAAAATTCCATTCCAGTGCTGGAGTGCTTTAGGAAATGACTGAGTCATTGACGATTTACACACTGAACAACCAGCCGTAAAGGAGGAAATGACTGAGTCAGACGATTTACACACTGAACAACCAGCCGTAAAGGAGGAAATGACTGAGTCAGACGATTTACACACTGAACAACCAGCCGTAAAGGAGGAAATGACTGAGTCAGACGATTTACACACTGAACAACCAGCCGTAAAGGAGGAAATGACTGAGTCAGACGATTTACACACTGAACAACCAGCCGTAAAGGAGGAAATGACTGAGTCAGACGATTTACACACTGAACAACCAGCCGTAAAGGAGGAAATGACTGAGTCAGACGATTTACACACTGAACAACCAGCCGTAAAGGAGGAAATGACTGAGTCAGACGATTTACACACTGAACAACCAGCCGTAAAGGAGGAAATGACTGAGTCAGACGATTTACACACTGAACAACCAGCCGTAAAGGAGGAAATGACTGAGTCAGACGATTTACACACTGAACAACCAGCCGTAAGGAGGAAATGGAAACTGGAGGCTTCACATGAAACACATTGTGGTGTATCTGCCTGCTTTACACTACACCTAGGCCTTGAGAACCACTGTGCATTCATGGTTGTGGTATTTCCAGTAGAGTCCTGTGTATTTTACCTTCCTGTCCTCTAACAGCAAGGTGACGTTATCAAAAAGCACATTCAAAAGCTGCTGATGGCAGGTTTAAGCTGCTGATGGCAGGTTTAAGCTGCTGATGGCAGGTTTAAGCTGCTGATGGCAGGTTTAAAGCTGCTGATGGCAGGTTTAAAGCTGCTGCAGCTTTAGAGGGAAACTCCTCACTGTACACAGGGCACGCTGAATAAGCACAGTCCCATTGGTCTACACTCTCTCTCTCCACAACTTCAGGCTGCCTCCTGGGATGATTACCTCCCACACACAGCTCTGTTTAAAGCACTTGGTAAATGTCCTTGTTGTTTTTACTCCTTGCATGGAAAGGTACCGTGTGTCTCGTCTGTGTCCGTCCGTCCGTCTGTCTGTTTCTCTGTCTGTCTATAGCTACCGTGGTTCGATGCAAGGGCCTAATGAAGCCTCTGAGGTATTACACATCTGAAGCATTGACTGCCCTTACACTAGAGAGGTGTGTGCATGTGTGCGTAAACATGTGTGTGTGTGTGTGTGTTTGTGCGTGTGCAGCTACCACAGCTGCGTCTCAGGAGCCTACATGGAACTGTGTCAGGGGAAAGAGGCCAGTGTTTTAGAGTAGATATGTCAACAACATCCTTTAGATGTACCAAAGGGATGTTGTGTCCCTGGGAAGGATTCAGTCCTCATTTACTACTATACACTCAGGCCTATATAATGGAAAAAAAGCTATTTTGTTATGAAAGCCATTTCAAATAGTAACATGTATACATGTACAGTGCAAAATCCACCTTGTAATATTTTCAAAGACAGCTGTATAGAATTGAATGGACATGATTACCGTGGCACATTAGTACAATGATCGGGTAGATTTGGATGAAGGGTGTTTGTGTGCCTTTCGGTACAGAGATTTGGCACAGTCAAGCCAGGGTTAGGCCAAGGTTTCAGTGATAAGAGCCAGGGTCGCCATCAAAGGACAATATCAAATGTGCTCTTTCCTGAACTTTAAGGGGAAAAAAGGAAAAGGCCTTTTTACATTTCCCAGTGCTGAAAGGATTTTTAAAGGAAAGGCACGAAGAGATTATGAATGTTCAGAATGGCCACGCTCTAATGAAGAGAAAGTGAATGTTCAGAATGGCCATGATCTAATGAAGAGTAAGTGAATGTTCAGAATGGCCACGCTCTAATGAAGAGAAAGTGAATGTTCAGAATGGCCATGATCTAATGAAGAGTAAGTGAATGTTCAGAATGGCCACGCTCTAATGAAGAGAAAGTGAATGTTCAGAATGGCCATGATCTAATGAAGAGTAAGTGAATGTTCAGAATGGCCACGCTCTAATGAAGAGAAAGTGAATGTTCAGAATGGCCATGATCTAATGAAGAGTAAGTGAATGTTCAGAATGGCCACGCTCTAATGAAGAGAAAGTGAATGTTCAGAATGGCCACGATCTAATGAAGAGAAAGTGAATGTTCAGAATGGCCACGCTCTAATGAAGAGAAAGTGAATGTTCAGAATGGCCACTCTCTAATGAAGAGTAAGTGAATGTTCAGAATGGCCACGCTCTAATGAAGAGAAAGTGAATGTTCAGAATGGCCACTCTCTAATGAAGAGAAAGTGAATGTTCAGAATGGCCACGCT